>NC_058103.1:20097121-20400151 GCF_020171115.1 Neogale vison
GACAGAAGATAGAATTAGTGATCTGGAAGACAAACAGAGAGAAAGGATCAGGAGGAAGCCTGGAACAAACAGCTTAGATGCCACGAAAGCAGAATTAGGGAAATAAGTGATGCCATGAAGCGTTCCAATGTCAGAATTATTGGAATTCCTGAAGGGGAGGAGAAAGAAAGAAGTCTAGAAGATGTCGTGGAACAAGTCCTTCATGAAAACTTTCCGAATCTCGCGAATGAAACCAGCGTTCATGTACTAGAGGCTGAACGGTCTCCACCCAAGATTATACACTCCAAAAAAACATCACGACACCTGATAGTCAAATTGAGAAATTATAATTGTAGGTATAATCTCTTGAAAGCTGCCAGGGCAAAGAGGCTCCTTACTTACAGAGGGAAGCCCATCAGAATAACGTCAGACCTGTCCACAGAGACCTGGCAAGCCAGAAGAGGCTGGCAAGATATATTCAGGGCACTAAATGAGAAGAACATGCAGCCAAGAATACTTTATCCAGCAAGACTGACATTCAAAATGGATGGAGAGATAAAGAGTTTCCAAGACCGGCAAGACTTAAAAGACTATGCAACCACCAAGCCGATACTGCAGGAAATATTAAGGGGGGTTCTATAAAAGAGGAAAAATCCCAAGAATAGCATTGAACAGAAATATAGAGACAGTCTACAGAAAGAAAGACTTCAAAGGTAACTCGATGTCAATAAAAACGTATCTATCAATAATCACTCTCAATGTGAATGGCCTCAATGCACCCATAAAACGGCACAGGGTTGCAGATTGGATAAAACGACAGGACCCATCCATATGCTGTCTACAAGAGACCCATTTTGAACCTAAAGATACACGCAGACTGAAAGTGAAGGGGTGGAGAAGCATCTTTCATGCCAATGGGACTCAAAAGAAGGCTGGGGTAGCGATTCTCATATCAGATAAATTAGACTTCAAACTAAAGACTGTAGTCAGAGATACAGAAGGACACTACATAATCCTTAAAGGGACTATCCACCAAGATGATCTAACAATTGTAAATATCTATGCTCCCAATATGGGAGCAGCCAATTACTTAAGAAAACTGTTAATCAAGATAAAGAGTCATATTGATATGAATACACTAATCGTAGGTGATCTTAACACGCCTCTTTCAGAATTAGACAGATCATCGAAGCAGAAAATCAATAAAGAAACAAGAGCATTGAACGACACATTGGACCAGATGGACCACATAGATATATACAGAACATTCCACCCTAAAACAGCAGAATACTCATTCTTCTCAAGTGCACACGGAACCTTCTCCAGAATAGACCACATACTGGGTCACAAATCAGGACTCAGCCGATACCAAAAGACTGAGATTATTCCCTGCATATTCTCAGATCACAATGCTTTGAAACTGGAGCTCAATCACAAGGAAAAGTTCCGAAGGAACTCAAACACCTGGAAGCTAAAGACCACCTTGCTTAAGAATGCTTGGATCAACCAGGAGATCAAAGAAGAACTGAAACAATTCATGGAAACCAATGAGAATGAAGACACTTCGGTCCAAAACCTATGGGATACAGCAAAGGCGGTCCTAAGGGGAAAATATATAGCCATCCAAGCCTTGCTCAAAAAAATTGAAAAATCCAGAACACACCAGCTGTCTCTACACCTTAAAGAACTGGAGGATCAACAACAAATCAAACCAACTCCACACATAAGAAGGGAAATCATCAAGATTAGAGCTGAGATCAATGAGGGAGAAACCAGAGATACAGTAGAACGTATCAATGAAACTAGAAGCTGGTTTTTTGAAAGAATCAATAAGATCGATAAGCCACTGGCTACACTAATCCAAAAGAAAAGAGAGAAATCCCAAATTCATAAAATTATGAATGAAAAGGGAGAGATCACAACTAACACCAAGGAAGTAGAAACAATCATCAGAAGTTATTACGAACAGTTATATGCCAATAAGCTTAGCAACCTAGATGAAATGGATACATTCCTGGAAAAATATAAACTACCAAAACTGAACCAGGAAGAAATCGACAACCTGAATAGACCGATATCTAATAACGAGATTGAAGCAGTGATCAAAAATCTCCCAAAAAACAAGAGCCCAGGACCTGACAGATTCCCTGGGGAATTCTACCAAACCTTCCAAGAAGAAATAACACCTATTCTCCTGAAGCTGTTTCAAAAAATTGAAGCAGAAGGAAAACTTCCAGACTCTTTCTATGAAGCCAGCATTACCCTGATCCCCAAACCAGGCAAGGACCATACCAAAAAGGAGAATTTCAGACCAATATCACTGATGAATATGGATGCTAAGATTCTCAACAAGATCCTAGCCAACAGGATCCAACAACACATTAAAAAGATTATCCACCATGATCAGGTGGGATTCATCCCTGGGCTACAAGGATGGTTCAACATTCGTAAATCAATCAATGTGATTCAACAAATTAATATGAGAAGAGAGAAGAACCACATGGTCCTCTCAATTGATGCAGAAAAAGCATTTGACAAAATCCAACATCCGTTCCTGATTAAAACGCTTCAAAGTATAGGGATAGAGGGAACATTCCTGAACCTCATCAAATCTATCTATGAAAGACCCACACCAAATATCATCCTCAATGGGAAAAAGCTTGCAGCCTTCCCGTTGAGATCAGGAACAAGACAAGGATGCCCACTTTCACCACTCTTGTTCAACATAGTATTAGAAGTCCTAGCAACAGCAATCAGACAACAGAGAGAAATAAAAGGTATCCAAATTGGTAATGAAGAAGTCAAACTCTCTCTCTTCGCAGATGACATGATTCTTTATATGGAAAACCCAAAAGACTCCACCCCCAAACTACTAGAACTCATACAGCAATTCAGCAGCGTGGCAGGATACAAAGTCAATGTGCAGAAATCAGTGGCTTTCTTATACACTAACAATGAAAATACAGAAAGGGAAATTAGAGAATCGATTCCATTTACTATAGCACCAAGAACCATAAGATACCTGGGAATAAACCTAACTAAAGAGGTAAAGGATCTATACTTGAGGAACTATAGAACACTCATGAAAGAAATTGAAGAAGACACAAAAAGATGGAAGACCATTCCATGCTCTTGGATTGGAAGAATAAACATTGTTAAAATGTCTATACTGCCTAGAGCAATCTATACTTTTAATGCCATTCCGATCAAAATTCCACCGGCATTCTTCAAAGAGCTGGAGCAAATAATCCTAAAATTTGTATGGAATCAGAAGAGACCCCGAATCGCTAAGGAAATGTTGAAAAACAAAAATAAAGCTGGCGGCATCACCTTACCTGATTTCAAGCTTTATTACAAAGCTGTGATCACCAAGACAGCATGGTACTGGCATAAAAACAGACACATAGACCAGTGGAACAGAGTAGAGAGCCCTGATATGGACCCTCAACTCTATGGTCAATTAATCTTCGACAAAACAGGAAAAAATATACAGTGGAAAAAAGACAGTCTCTTCAATAAATGGTGCTGGGAAAACTGGACAGCTATATGTAGAAGAATGAAACTCGACCATTCTCTTACACCGTACACAAAGATCAACTCAAAATGGATAAAAGACCTCAACGTGAGACAGGAATCTATCAGAATCTTAGAGGAGAACATAGGCAGTAATCTCTTCGATATCAGCCACAGCAACTTCTTTCAAGATACGTCTCCAAAGGCAAAGGAAACAAAAGCGAAAATAAACTTCTGGGACTTCATCAAAATCAAAAGCTTCTGCACAGCAAAGGAAACAGTCAAAAAAACAAAGAGGCAACCCACGGAATGGGAGAAGATATTTGCAAATGACAGTACAGACAAAAGGTTGATATCCAGGATCTATAATGAACTCCTCAAACTCAACCCACACAAAACAGACAAACACATCAAAAAATGGGCAGAAGATATGAACAGACACTTCTCCAATCAAGAAATACAAATGGCTATCAGACACATGAAAAAATGCTCATCATCATTAGCCCTCAGGGAGATTCAAATTAAAACCACATTGAGATATCACCTTACACCAGTTAGAATGGCCAAAATTAACAAAACAGGAAACAACATGTGTTGGAGAGGATGTGGAGAAAGGGGAACCCTCTTCCACTGTTGGTGGGAATGCAAGTTGGTGCAGCCTCTTTGGAGAACAGTGTGGAGATTCCTCAAGAAATTAAAAATAGAGCTTCCCTATGACCCTGCAATTGCACTCCTGGGTATTTACCCCAAAGATACAGATGTCGTGAAAAGAAGGGCCATCTGTACCCCAATGTTTATAGCAGCAATGGCCACAGTCGCCAAACTATGGAAAGAACCAAGATGCCCTTCAACGGATGAATGGATAAGGAAGATGTGGTCCATATACACTATGGAGTATTATGCCTCCATCAGAAAGGACGAATATCCAACTTTTGTAGCAACATGGACGGGACTGGAAGAGATTATGCTGAGTGAAATCAGTCAAGCAGAGAGAGTCAATTATCATATGGTTTCACTCATTTGTGGAGCATAACCAATAGCATGGAGGACAAGGGGCGTTAGAGAGGAGTAGGGAATTTGGGTAAATTGGAAGGGGAGGTGAACCATGAGAGACTATGGACTCTGAAAAACAGTCTGAGGGGTTTGAAGTGGCGGGGGGGTGGGAGGTTGGGGTACCAGGTGGTGGGTATTATAGAGGGCACAGCTTGCATGGAGCACTGGGTGTGGTGAAAAAATAATGAATACTGTTTTTCTGAAAATAAATAAATTGGGAAAAAAAATCAAAAAAAAAATGCACATCTCTTAACCCAATATCACATGTTCAACTTAGCTAATATCTTGGAAATCAGAGCCTCCTTGGCATTTGGGGCACCACAGGTTGGCATTTCACAAATGAAACAGTCCTCTTTAATTAAATAAAGACGAGTCATGATGATAAGTGGTGAATATAATTTGAATTAAATTATATTCCGAATGGTTAAGTCTAGAAAAATCAGCAGCCTAATAAAACTCATTAGTATTGACTTTGACTTGGTGACATCAACGATCTCTTCCAATTGTTATTCTTCAGGTATAAAGTCACGTACATGACACTGGTGCATGTCATGAAATGTCATCAAGCTTCCACCTTCAAAGAATTGAGAATACTTGAATTTGACCACTTTTCATAGCATTTCTCTCTTATTAACTGCTATTTTGTGCGTCTAAATCATGAATCAAGCCATTAAGTGCAGTTGATATTTATACATACCAAGATGACTCTGTAATCCCAGTCAATTCTCCATGAACAGAAGCTAAACGATCAGAACCTTGCACTTTCTGTAAATAATTAATCTGTTCACATGGCCATCTCTCAAGCAGAGAAGTCCTCACTCCCTGGCGAATTTTTGGTCTAGATCCTGAACTCTGTCACGTCATCTGAACTGGAATTCTTTTTACTAGTATGTTATTTGAATCATTGTTTTCTTAAGCACTGGAGGCTCTTGCTCTGATAACTAACAGTGCTTTACTGCCATAACATTTTCTCAGCTATGCCCTGCCATGGTCCCTCATATGGTAACATCCATCTTCTAGCCATATAGATTTCCCTCTTACCTTGAACAATTCAGATCCCTATACCTCATCACACCATTGGCCTTGTAGCCAGAGATTTCTGTAGTCCAGGAAATGGGAAGTAGGATGATAATGAAAGATATATAGATTGCCTTTGTTACTAATCCTGGGCTCCCTTTTCTACATGCATGGATGCTTGGAATCCTGGTTCACAAACTCATGGAGGTATATTGGTGCCATGACAGTTGCTCCATGGACCCCTATCGGAGTCAGATGTATCCTTTAAAAAAGTTTATAAATGTTTTAGAACACTTCTTCCATCATCAAAATATTTTATAATCTTCTCCCTGTTTTAGTCTTCTATCATCATAGCAATTAGAAGACTGATTAGCGCCACTGCTACCTGGAACATGAATTCAGAGAGAATTGTCCTCGAAAATCTTCCGGTTTAATCCTTGTTTGAGCGAGTAGAAATTCAGTTTTCTATTTCTTGCAAATAAGTGATTTCTAGCAAGTCATTTAATTCAATCTTTCATATCAAAGAAACTTTTATCCTATTTTAAAATTTTAAGAGTTGGGGAAAGAAGACAAAGATGAAGAAGAAGAGCAGGAATGGAATATGAATGACTAATTGAAAATGTCTTTTGTCTCTGAAACACCAGGACCAGTTTCACAGACTTTCCGGTTTTGTAACATTAGGTATCCTTAGGTCTTCATGATTCAGCTGGTTTCAGGTAATTTGTCCAAGTATCCATGAAGCAATCATGAAATCAGTGTATCTAGTCAGCATGAAACATAATTATTATTTTTAAAGATCCTCAAATATTCTTAATTATGAGCATCTGAGGCTTAAAAACTATATCTAAAGGGTAAGTTGTTTTTGAGTTTTGATATGAAGTAGCAGAAAAGGGACCCTAACACTGACCTAAGTTATTAACAAAAAGATTTAAGTGTCAATGAATAAATGTGGAGCATATAAGGATGTTTCTTATATTTTTTAAAAGAATCACTTTCAGTTTATTAATCTTTGTAATCCAAATATTCATAATTATTTCTGAAAGAAAGGATAAGATTACTAATAATCATTATACTTTGAAGAATTTGAAAGCATTTGAAAGAGAAAACACTTTCTAGTGGAGCAAATGTTTCAAGTGGTCAATGTGATCTAGCAAAAACACTGTGAACTCAGGCCTTTTATAAATACATATATATATATATAAAATATATATATTATATATATACATATTATATATATAAAATTCAATATTTGCCTATTAATAAGATACCAAAGGTCAGGATTACAAAATGAGCTATAAGCACAGTTCATCTTTAGAGGAAGAACGATTACATCTTTGCCTGTTTCCTTTAGATTAACAGTATTATACAGTCAATCTGTATATTATACAGTAGTGCATAGATCAATAATACACTATACTAATATGCCTTGATAGACTATCAAACCCTAAAGATCTGTTCATAGTTTGGCTGGTCAACATTTCTCTAATTTTTTTAGAAAAAAGCACAAAAAGCCCAAGCAATTTTCTCTCTTCCATGTTGGTTTCTAAAATAATGTCTTCACGGAGCCTGCAGGGAAACTTGGGAATTGGAACTCTTTTTCAATTAGTAAAGGAAAATCAAAGAGAATTTCCAGTAGTGACTCAATTAATCCAAGTACAGCAGGGAGTAACATCCTAATAGTTGGAAAAAGAAATAGTGGGAAGATGCCTAAAATTCATTTCAAATTCCAAAGCTGAAAACTGAGTGGCCTAAGGCCATTCTACCTGCTTACCAGTCCTTCACATTTCCCTCTTGATGAAAAATAAAAAAGTAAAAGTAAATTTAGTTTCATCATGTAGCAAGCGTTCAGAATATTTACATCCTCTGCTAACAGTGTTCCTAGAGCAGCGCAAAGAAGGGGCCTAGAGACTGACGAGGCTATTAATTGCTAGTTATGTCCTACATTAAGTTTGTACACCTCAGGTCTTCTTTGATGTCAAGAATATTTTTGCATTTGTCTTCATTCTCAGATAGTTCAACCTTTCTGGATGGGGAGATATTTATCCGTGTAGCCGAGACAGTTTTGATAGAATCAGTTTCAGTTTTAAATCTCTCTTGAGAGGCTCTCACATCTTGTAGGCTCACCTAGGCCCATTCCAAGGAAGTCTCTCAAGTAACTCGCCTCGGGCCATGTGCATGCATTTAGCTTCTCACTGAGATTCCACTGAGTTAGCAGTTTGTTAAAATTGTTTTTAGAAATATGTTCCTGCGTGGCAAAGCTCCAAATAACATCTAAATTATCATTTGTGAGGCATGAAGGGGAGTGTGACTGTCTCCACTGCGTCCCTCACGGGCCAAGGCCCGCCCTGACAAAGCACAGGGTGAAGCTCTCATCTCAGAGGAAGACACAATACCTCCAGCCGCTTCACCCCGGCAGCAAAATGGCAGCAGAGCTCCAGGGTAGACACAGCTCATTAGGACAGTGGAGTTTTGCTTGCTTCCTCTTGACTGATGAAACAATGCGCATCTTTTCTTTTTTCCAATCAAAATGCAGATTAAATTTGATCATGCACTACAGGTGCTTTGAAAGAGAAACTCGTTCCAAAAAAAAAAAAAAACTATTGTGTTTGACTCGTCACACATATTCTTTCTTCTGTTTGGAATGTCTTTCATCTTTTCAACTTGGAAAAAGCCCAGTTCTAAAGGAAGAAAGTCTTGCTTGGGAACCTTGTTCTCTCCCCAGTTAATCTGAGTGCCCATCTATGGATACCCAGACCCTCCCATGACTCCTATGTCATAGCACTTTTCCCACCCTAATACAATGTTTGGGTCACTCTCTGGATCACTAGACTCTAACCTCCCTGAGCAGAGGACAGATGTCATCACCTTAGTATCTACAGGGTCTTTAAGTACAATTACTAGCACAGAGGTATACTAAAAGAAGCATGTTTAGTGAATTAATGTACTTAGTGCTGTCCAACAATCAATGCTCTCAATAAAGAACAATTTAGATGTATATGTCTCTATCATTACCCCAGCACTTCCAGAATGCACACTTGGATGTAGATAATGGATTATCTCTATTTTTTAATTTTTTTAAAAAAAATTTATTTATTTATTTGACACAGAGAGAGAGAGCACAAGCAGGCAGAAAGGAAGGCAGAGGGAGAGGGAGAAGCAGGCTCCCTGCTGAGCAGAGAGCCCGATGCAGAGCTTGATCCCAGGACCCTGAGATCATGACCTAAGCAGAAGGCAGAGGCTTTAACCCACTGAGCCACCCAGGCGCCCCATATAATAGATTATCTTTAAACTCTTACTTGTCTTAGAATGACCTCTGACTCAAATGTGGTTTCTTGCAGCCATAATTTCTTCCCATTTATCTTTTTTATTAGACTTTGAAAAGAGGGAGTGTGCCATGCTTCCTGTAGCTAGCAGGTACAATAATAACTACTTTTTAAATAAATAAACAAGCAAATACGAAAAGGCAACTGATGATGCCCATGGCTGGGCAGAGGGCATGGCCATTGAGGATTGACTCAGTAGCTACACAGTTACTCAGATAGAGGTCGTTGGAGCTAGGATACAGAGGATTTAGGAAACTAATAATAAAAGCCTTCTACAGACTAAATAACACTATCCACAGTCAAAATAAAAGAAAAATCATCTCCTAAATAAAGATGTTGCCATAGAAATAGGAGATGTGATCTTACAGTGTAGAAGGGTTAAAACTTTGTTCATTGATGAAAAAGCTTTTTTATTAAGCTTAGAATTAGAAAAAACAACCTTGAGTTATACCAATGTAGGGGATGAAAGAGGGATGGTCTGTAGTACAGACCTGTAAGAGGCAGTTTTCCAAAAGGACAGGTTGTTTTGACATGGGGCTAAAGGGAAGATATGGGGACATGATCAATTTTAGCCATGGACAGCTACCAGAGAATTATAGGGAAATAAGCCTGGAAAATCCCTTTTCCACCTAAAAGGTATGTTCATTTCCAAGTGACTTGGCTTCTTTTCAATGCTGGCCCATCGCCTATTAGAAGAGAGAATCATTTCAGAAGCCTAAAGCAGCCAACCCAGATGCTTTGACAGTTCTGGAATGCCTCATCGTTTCATCAAAGCACCCAGACATCAGAGCATTGTACTGCACCAATGGGAGACCAGCCTTTTATCCTGATGCTTATGGGCTCTTAGGATACACAAACACTTGGAAACCACTAAGAGGAATTACCAGCCAAGGTACCCCATCATGTAGCCAGCCATGATTACCAACAGAGCCTTACTAACACCAGGGCATGTTTTGTTAAGAAAAATTAAAAAGTTACTCAGCTGTGAAAACCACTTCCCATTCAATTGTTGCCAGTCCCAAGGTGCAGTTACGTGGATCCAAGTTAACAGCAACATACACACATACACACACCCTTCAGTTATAAATCAGGACCCACATGACTTAGCATTGAGCCTGGCAAATAACTAGAAGTGGTTTTTCTTTCCTCCCCTTCTTCCAGTTGGCCGACAGGTATAACAAGCTGACTGAGCCTGCAATCAGCTCCATCAGAGAGTGTGGATAAAAGAGCAAAAGGCAGAAGGATTTTCTGTGTCTAGCCTACAGAGCATCCCCTGGGAAATCTGCAGAAGTGGAAAACACTTTTCAGAATTACTGCGATATACTACCTGTTCATCGGACGTGCTTACAGTGATTGAAATGTCCTAATTAAGTTTCCCATCCACCTTGCGGACTGGGATTGTAAAGGTCATTAAAGCAGGTACTGACCAACTAGTACTGACCCAACACTCACGCACAGAGCCCTTGTGTCACCATATTTTTTTTCATTATATTCTGTACAGCCAGAGAGAAGTCAAGCCAGGTCCCTGTTCAGTTACCTGCCTCTGCTCTTTAAAATTTCAGGGATATGGTAAAGCCTATGATGTGTGTGTTGGGGTGGGGGTAGGGTGGGGTAAGAGGACATGGAATGACAGGAAGGGAGTATGAAAACTGAGGAGGAATGGGATGGTGGGAAAAGCTCATGGCTTTTCTTACTGACTGATTTTTAGTAATGATGGCAGTGAATGAATTCCCAGGTAGTGTACTCCAGTATTCTTAATGAAGAGATTAATGGATATGGTTCATTCTTAATTGTTATTTAAGAAAACTGCTAGATTTCAGGAAGTCAAAATGTTTGTAAGTTTTTTTCCCTGTCTTAAGAACCATCTCTAAATGGATGATTTCCTTGTCTGTGCCTCAATTTAATCCCAATATTTTCATATGGGCATTGCCTACTGAAAGGCTTCCTCCCTCTCTGGTGGATTCTGGAGATACTTGACGGATCGTCCTCCTCTCCGTGCATCCCTCTAGTCTGTTTTGTAACATCCACACCATGTTTCCCATGGATGTTACATTCTTCCAGGACCCTTTACCCCACAGGACTGCACTCCTGCCTTGAGATGGTATTGGGCACTTGCTCCTGCTGGCCCTGACCTGACTTTGCATGGGGATGGACTCCTCCTCTAACAAGAAGAATGTGAAAGTTTCCCGAGGAAGAAAAGGAAAGAGCTTCGGCATTAAAGTCTTTTCTTTTTCTCCCTTGAATGTGGTCCAGATTGTGAACCAGTTTTGGTTATTATCTCTTTCTGTAACATGCAGTCCTTGTAGAAATCCTGCTATATGCAGCACCCAGCTCCATTTATGACCACCTGGAGCATGGGTTTTGGTGCCAAACAGCTTGGATTTAATTTAGCTCTAATCCTAACTCCCGTTTATGACCTTGGATAAATCATTTAATCTCTCTCTGTCTCAGTTTCCCATCTGTAAAATGGAGTTAAGAAGCTATTTTTAGGGGTGCCTGGGTGGCTCAGTTGGTTGAGCATCTGCCTTCAGCTCAACTCATGATCCCAGGGTCCTGAGATTGAGCCCCGCATCAGGATCCTTGTTCAGCAGGTAACCTGCTTCTTCTGCCTGCTGCTCCCCCTGCTTGTACTCTCTCTCTCTCTGACAAATAAATAAATAAATTTTAAAAAAAAAAGAAGCAGCTATTTTTACTTCATAGGGTCGGTATGAGAGTTAAACTTCCTGGGTTTTCCACAAGCCTCACATCCCTTTTGTCATTGGCCCAAACGTTTGTCTTAGGACATGTTTGGTCACTAAAGTATTTAAATTTATAGTTAAGTATTTTCAGAGTCCTTATTGCCTACTATAAACCTAGGCTTAAGAAATAAGTACTGTCACAGGAGATGTTGATATTAGATAAATAACTGGTAGAAATATTTATTAAAATTAGAGATTCTTTTCTCCACATTCATTTTGAGACATTTGGAACCCAAACCACCAGGTAAATCATGCCCCTCTGTGCCCAGCAAGGGAAGCAACAAAAAAAGGAGAGCTGGCCCTGGGGCAACTTGTAAGTCAATTCCTCCAATGAGTGTAATAACACATGCTCTATTTAAGAATCATAAAGACCAGTTGAGTTAAAACAAATTTTATATTCGACTGTATGAATATTGGAAGTTCAAAGAAAGGAGGGCCAGTGGGAGCTTCAGCAGGCAAGACACCTCATGGCCTTGATCAATCAAGTTCAACGGGAAAGGATGAAGGAGGACCGCTCTTATCTGGACAAGTATGGGGAGGTCAAAGACAGCATAAATAATTGTGCAATTTTTGTTCTAATTAAATAAACTTCTGCTTCATGAAAAAATTTATCTAATATATTCCTTCATATCCCTTCATGTTCTAGATTTAAATTTGGAGAACTGAAACACACACAACACTACACACCTATTTTAGTTCTTGCTGACACATCCATCAAATATCATTACAAAAAAACAAACAATAAAACCCCCTAAAATCAAAAGGCTCCACCAACGACGGGAGGCAGATCTATCTTCAGGGCTATTATAGAATAAAACTTACTGTGTTTTTTTCACTGGCTGATGCTTTACAAATTCATTTATAATTTGCTGCTGGCTGTTCTTTGTCTCTCTGGTGTTTCTGCTTTCAGAGTTCTCCTACCCTTCATAGGTCAAGCATTAGATCTCCCTCCACACCCTCAGCTTTAATGCTGATTTTGCAAGCTAAAAAATTCATTTCAAACACCTGTAAATCTTCTAACAATTCATCAATAAAACCATTAAGTAATTTAGGAACTAATGGAGTTGATCTTGATGCCCCCCCGCCCTACAGCTGAGTGGCTCCACTTTCATTTCTAGCCCCTTCCTGCCCTTTTACCCACTTGCCATTCCTCACTCTGCCACAGGCTGCTATTAACCAATGATTTTTACACAGAAGTCTGTCAACTTACGTTTGATCCATATGCTCATATATTTACAGAGTAGATATTTTGAAATCGCCTTGTAAAGACTGAAGAGACGAAGAAAACCAGGAAAAGCTTTTTATTGATAGATACGAAGAGACTCAGAGATTGATTCCTTTGGGGATACACCAACATAGAAGACTATATAAATTTGTGAATGCCCCCGGGCATTATTTTGTGAGATGGGACCCTGAAACATACAGGAAATAGATATTTTGCTGAATTCCTTGCTACTTTCTCTCCTCCTCTTTCTGCATTCTCTTCCTTTCCACTGTCAGACTTTCTATACCTGGAACCCTCTTTGGAAGAGACATTCATGATTTATTTTGTGCATTTATAAAGTGTCTTTTTTTTTTTTTTTTGTAGCATCTACAGGTATCTCCTGCTTTCCAAAAGTTGGCGTCACAGCATTCTGTTCTCATAGAAGACCTATGTTAGTACCTATTTTCACTAACCAAAGGAAATCCGAAGATCATTTTTTGCTCTTATTAAAACTTATGTTACTGTCCTAATGCAGAAAGTGGGGAATACTCTTGCCAAAGTGTCATAGAAATGCTCTAATTCTGAATAGCAGGGGAAACCTGGTATTCATTGAATTTTGAAATTAAACATAAATTATGTAGTATCACAATAGGTAGTATTACACTAATTGCTTCTGTCACCACAGGGCACAACTGGCAAACTACTGAAAATGGGGAAAACATATCAACAGCCAATAGCAAAACCAAATAAATGTGCTCTGCATTAGAACTACATAAAGGCAGGTTTCAATGGAAACTAGAGGTAAAACTTTTGTGAAATTTCGTTTCAGGTACCACTATTACAGGTGAGATGATCTGTGATGTGTGAATAGGGGTCTCCATCCTTGAATTTGCCATGAGAAGATTTAAGTGGGGAGCTGGGCTTGAACAAAGATAGCCAGAAGGAAATTAGCAAGCGCAAAGCAGTTTACTAAGGTGAAACCACACACTCAAGGTGGGAGAGCGGGGCAAGTTCCTCCAGGTGGACCTGGCCTCCACGTTGTTTTCAGATTGTTATTGGTCACTCTGGGCTGGGAGGAGCTGTGACAAACAGTGGGGTGGTGTCTAATGGAGACTGTTTCCAGTCCTTCCAGAAACTCTTCCCATAGGTTGGGAGGAGGAGTTTTTGACCCTCCACAGTGTGTACCAGAACTATCTCTGCAGCCTCTCCTCTATGGGCTGTACCCACAATGCAAATGTATTTCAGTGAGTGTAGGGGTTAGTCTGGGGCAGAGGAGGAAGAGGAGAGTCCTATCTGCTCCTGTTGTTCTTTGGTCTGTCAGCCCCAAGGTCTTAAAAGCCACAAAGTCAGGATGTTGTACTCCTGGGATTTTAATGTGTAGCTTTTTAATCACCATCCTTGCCTATGGCTAAGGTCTCTATCATTCCCCTTCAAGGACTTGGGAGTCTGCTTCAAGGACTCCTTCCACTGCTCTGGTCTAGCTTCTACCTAAAACCACCACCTCTTTTATGTGGTGAAAGACTTTCACCATTAAATTTTTAATTCTTAGGATAACTTAAATAAGATAAAGATCAGTGTGTCTCTCAGAAACATGAAGGATTGTAACAATCACGTGTTTTAAACCATATGGAGAGAGAAGCACTGCCTAGTTCATTGCAGATGCAAAAGACAGACTTTCCAGAAGAATATATGGAAATTTTGGCTTTCCAGTCAGGTGGGAGTAAGTGTGGCAAGATTTGCTCTCTGATGTAAACAACTGGAAAATTAGACAAAACATATAAAACAACTGTTTTCAGACACTGGACCACAGGCAACACAGAACTGATTCCTTAGAGAAGGAAAACAAATCAGGTTTTCTTTCTTTTTTTTTTTTAATTTTTTTAATTTATTTTCAGCATAACAGTATTCATTGTTTTTTGTACCACACCCAGTGCTCCATGCAATCAGTGCCCTCTCTAATACCCACCACCTGGTTCCGCCAACTTCCCAGTCCCACCACCACTTAAAACCCCTCAGATTGTTTTTCAGAGTCCATAGTCTCTCATAGTTCACCTCCCCTTCAAATTTCCCCCAACTCCCTTCTCCTAACTCCCCATGTCCACCATGCAAATCAGGTTTTCTGCTTAGAATTGCCTCCTAGAGTTTTATGGAGAGCAAAGGAACTCAGACAGACAGATCTTGGTGTTTCTACCACATTGTAGAAATAGAGGTCAGAGCACTGGGTAGATAGAATTGTGGATGGGTACCAGAGAGAAGAGAAATACATAGAGACAAAGCTTCAGAAATCTGTACTAGTCACCTTGGTAGCTGCTGCTGAATACTTAGCTACACATGCATAAAATGAACATCTATAAATTAGACAAAGAAATCTCAAGGAGAACAACATCCAGAGTTCAAATGCATTGCAATCAGCCAGAGTGGGGCATTCAGCAGTAAGGTAATAAAACTTGGCCTATAGTAAAAAGCATAGTAGACTATTAATAATAATGCTTTAAATGGTGGAAATAATCTTTAAGTAACTTTAAAGCCTGCCAAAACATTTTTAACACTCTTTATAAGGAGTAAGAACCTAATAGTAAGAGACTAAAAAATTAAGAGCCTAAATAATACAAAACTTTTACTATCTAATATACAATCAAAAATTACTAACTAACTAAAACTACTAACTACTAACTAATGAGAAATTCAGGACAAATTGACCAAGAGTCAAGTGAAAAATCAGTCAACCAAAATAGACCAAAGATAGGACAGAAATAAAAAATTACCAGATAGTCTTTGAAACTACTTTTATGAATATGTTCACTATGTTTAAGAGTTACACAAAGAATATGAATATAATGTGGAAGGAAAGGAAAAATATCAGAAGGTTCCAAGTGGAAATTTTAACCACGAAAAATAAAATACCTGAAGTAAAAAATTCAGTGAATGGAATAATGACCAATTAGGTTAATGCACAAGTAAAGATCGATGAACTTGAAGACATTGTAATTGAAACAATCCAGTCTGATACACAGAGGAAAGATTAAACAATGAGTACAGCTTTGGTGACCAATAAGATAGTGCCAAGTGGTTTAGCATATGTATATATGGAGTCCCAGAAAGATAGGAAAAGTGTGTGTATGAGGGGTAAAGAAATAACACCTCAAAATTTTCTAAATGCAAAAAAATTAAAGATCCATGGAGTTCACCAGACTCCTTAACAGGACATACACACATAAACACAAACACACACACATGCACACACACACATATACAGACAACCAGACCAACACATTTCATAAACATTCCTGAAAAACCACGATAATGAAATTTTAATTCTTCCAGAGGAACAAAGACATGGCACATACTGAGGAATGAAGAAAACAATTCCTACAGACAGCTCAGAAGAAATAGGACAAACCAAAAGAAAATGAAAAACCACCTTTAAAGTGGTGGAAAAATATTTACAAAATTAGCATTCTAAATCTAGTGAAAATATCTTTAAACATGAAGGCATAATAAAGACATATTCAGACAAATAAAAGCTGAGGGAAATTTGTTGCCGGCAGTCTTGGATGTTAAAAAATGATAAAGAAGTTTTTTGAGCTGAAAGGAAATGATTCCAGATGGGAACCTGGATCTAAAAACAGAAATAAAAGGTACCAGAATGACAAATATGTGGCAAATATGTAAGGCTTTTTTAATCTCATGTTCAACTTTATTTAAAAGTTGTTTATTTTTTAAAAAGATTTTATTTATTTATTTGACAGAGAGAGATCACAAGTAGGCAGAGAGGGAGGGAGAAGCAGGCTCCCCGCTTAGCAGAGAACCCGATGTGGGGTTCAATCCCAGGACCCTGGGATCATGACCTGAGCTGAAGGCAGAGGCTTAACCCACTGAGCCACCCAGGTGCCCCAAAAGTTATTAATCTATTGAAGCCAAAATGAAAACAACAAAAGATAGGGTTTATAAATATAGGACTAAAAAGCTTCATAACACTTGTACAAGTAATGGGGAGAAGGGAATAGAAACAGAGTATTGTGAGGTCCCTGTGTTCAATGCGAAGCATTATATTATTAAAGTAGACTGAGGTAAGTTAAAGATACATATTACAATACCTGGATTGATTTGCGTGCTAAAGGAAGCACACAAATAAAGACAAGACAGTGATGTGTCTAATAAACTAACAATGGAAAAATGCTCTCAGTCATTCACTCCATGGTATCAATTCTTCAGATGACTTGAGTTTTCTCCCTCTGCCACTGGCTCAAGTAGTAGAAAATCCTCTGTGTGTTAAGATCCAGTGCGGTAAGAAGTGAGACAGGCCACGGCTTTTAGATCGAAAATCCATGATGTTTTAGACACTAAAGCATTTGGCAACAGAAATTTCCATTAAGGATCAGCCTAACAAAGTAAGTGAAATCTGTTTTTCTTTGTCTTTCTCAGTATAGAGAAGCTGTTGTAACAACAACCACAGCAACTACAACCACCACAATAACAAGAACAAAAAACAAAAGCAAAAAAGAATCCCACACCACAATAATACTTCTCATCATACTCCTATCTACCCTCCAGAGCCCTCACATAACTCCTCTCGTGGACTTTCATTCAGGAAGTGGGTGCTTTATGGTGTCATTAATGTGGAGGACACCTACTCATTGAACAGTGTTTGAGGTTCCACTGTTTACCATACAGGATTTTTATAGGGAGTTCCTTTTCCTTTTCTATAATGTATTCACTTTCCACTGACTCTTTAAGCTCAATTTCAAATGTCTTTTTCTCTTTTTCCTGGTCACAAGAATCCTACCCCCAAAAAGTCTTCTCCTAAAGTCCATAATCTGTTGTCCCTTTTCTCACAGCATGGTAAAGTCTGTTTCCGTGTCTCCATCTTACTCATAGGTTGTACATTGTCCATGTTTGTACCTGCTTCTTTCCCCAGGACAGAGCCCTACACATAAGGGAGACTTCATAAATGTAACAAGGTGGGGGAGGGGGAGGGGTGGTGGTGTGTGAGACAGGCTTTTGTGTTCGTTTGAGCCATCAATTTGCCTTTTGGTTATCTGGAAGGCAAAAATGTCAGAGGTTCAAGAAAAAGTATTTTTACCAGGTCACTTGGAAATACAAAGGTAATGATCTATTTTTACTTTTGATGATAAAACCTTATGGGAAAAACTCAAGCACAGTATGTATCCACTTATGTAGAACAAACAGAAGCCAAAATGAACCATATTAGGGAAGTGAACTGTTTGACCCCTCTCTTAGAGAGCTTAGATAGTCCAAGGTAAAATTGCTAGAGGAAGTCATGGGAAGTGAGCAGGCACTGTAAAACCAAGCATATTACTTAGAGAGTTAGATCAGGAAATTCCAGTTTTATCTTGGCCTGGTTTCACAAATGGAAAGGATTTAAAAACTTAGAAACTACAACTTTCCCACTTTGTGTCTTATAGGTTGGAGAAGTAAAAGAAAAGAAAAACAAACAAACAAAAATTTAAACAGATAGAATGAAGTAGTCATGACCGAGAGAAGATATAATAAGAGAGAGAGTATTCCTTAAGATGGTTTCCTATTCCCTGGTCCCAGTACTCCAAGACAGTTGGCTGACTGTCTGTCCCATGACTCATAAATCATAAATGGAATTTTAAAAATCTTTTTCTTTTGAAATAATTTAAGACTCACAAGAAGTTGCAAAAATAGTATGGAATTTCCTTATACCCTCACCTTCCCAAAGGTAGCATCTTATGTAACAATATACATTATCAAAATCAGAAAACTGACATTGGTATAATATTGTTCACTACAAACCTGATTTACTTTTATGTGTACTCATTTCATGTTTTCTTATAGTACTATGACATTTTATCTCATGTACAGATGCACTGAACCATGTAACCACCACCACAATTGGGACATAAAACTGTTCCATCACCACAAAGAAACTCCCTCATGCTATTCCTTGATTGTCAGACCCTCCCCCCAACTCTAACCTAGCAACCACTGACTTGTTCTCCATCTCTACAGTTGTACTATTTAATGCTGTTATATAAATAGAATTATAAGGTATGAAATCTTTGAAGATTGCTTTCCCCCCCCAGCATAATGTCCCTGAGATCTATCCAAGTTCTTGCATGTGCTGATGGCCTATTGTTCCTTTTTGTTGCTGTGTAGCATCCCATTATATGAATGTATCAGTTTGTTTATCCACACACTGAAGGACACCCAGTTGTTCACATCTTTTGGCTATTATAAATAATGCTGTGATACACATGAATGTGAATGTATGAACACAAGTTTTCATTTCTCTGGGATAAATACCGAGAAGCTCTCTTTTAGAGTTCTTTGGCATATATGAAATTTTTTTTTAAGATTTTATTTAATTATTTGTCAGAGAGAGAGGGAGAGAGAGCGAGCACAGGCAGAGAGAGGGGCAGGCAGAGGCAGAGGGAGAAGCAGGCTCCCTGCCGAGCAAGGAGCCCGACGTGGGACTCGATCCCAGGACGCTGGGTCATGACCTGAGCCGAAGGCAGCTGCTTAACCAACTGAGCCACCCAGGCGTCCCAGCATATATGAAATTTTTAAATACATCTTTCCTTTAATTATCCCACTTTCAAGTTATTTCATTTCTTACAAACCAAGTTCCTGGAATAACACTGTCTGTATTCCCCACCAGAATAGGAGTCTTCCAAGGCAGGGGTTCTGTCTTAATAATGATGGCACATCCAGTGATTATGTTCACTGCAGAGTACACATGAAGAAATGTGGCTTGTTTTTTTTTCTCAAAATATTCAAGGCTGCTTGGAATAATTTCTGATGGATCACTCACTCATATTTACAAAGAAGTCAATGACTAACATTTACAAGGAAATTAGAAAGTGTGGGAGCTGATACAGTATCATTCTGAGTAGCAGTTATCTGAGGCTAGAATTCCGTCCTTCAACGGAAACCCTCTCTGCTCTTCATAATCACCATGTTGATTTTCTCTTCAATCTCTTTATACCTACCAAGGGTAGCTATCAGGTACCCTATCTGAGGGTGGTTAGTTGATTTTTAACTTCTTTGTTGCAAAGAGCAAGTCCTTATGGAAAAATCTCAAGGGAAGTAGAGAATATGCTGTATTAGAAGAGAATCAGGAGGACATTTACAGACATGAAGAACAGGGTAAGCAGAAAGGAAAACAATCTTAATAGGAATAAAAAGGTTTACAGAGAACTTGACTCCTAAAACAATACCCATTTAATGAATTATTTTAACAATAAAGGCAACAAACTTTTCTTTTGACCTTTCAACTGGCTGAATGGATACTATTCTTCTTAAACTATAAAGGCTATCCATTGCTTTTGCTCCTGACAATGTTCCCTTGATATCTCACCTTCTTTGCCAAGTCAGAAATTATTATATAGACAGGCATCCCCATTCCTATTTTCTAAGTTGAGCATGAGTATTTAGGTGTTTGCGTAGCAAGAGTTTCTCATATCTGATGCCTGATGTGCTTGATGTAGGTATCTACAGCCATCAGTACAGGTGACAGGCATCAAAGGGCCCTACCATGGCTGCCTTAGCACCAGGGAGAAGCTATATACATGTGCCAGATGAGATAATCTTGGAAATGTTGAGTAGCAGTTAAAATGCCAGTGTCTTCATTCATCATCCCTGTGTAGGAACTTGGGAAATAAAGTGGGTGGAGGAATCCAGAGAAAAGATGTAATGGGTAGGGAGAGTGCTTGGAATCAGCACTTTGTTACCCTTTCGTAGAAGAAAATACCGTTCTTTCTTTCTCTCTTTTTCTCTGAAATTGCATGTCACATTTCAGTGATTTTTCACTTGAAATGGGTATTAGGGAAATGATGCTATTGTCAAAAAGTCATACAAAGGCAGTTTCAACTAGATTAAATGGAAAGCAAACAAAAAAACTGAAAGTGAACTCAAATCTTTTTATTTATGAAAGTGATAATTTTCTCTCTATGTGTGAGTTCAGTTGATCCAGAGATAGAAAACCAGAGACTTAAATTTCAACTGAAATAAGAGGCTTGTTCCCTCATACTTGGGGGGATTACACATTCAGCAACCCTCTCAGTTTAGGCATGGTGTTAGAAAAGACTAGTTTCAGCCACAAGTGATAAAGATGCTCAAATAACAGCAGCTTCAAATGTATTGCTCTCAGATATAAATGAACTCTAGAGATAAACATTTCAGAGCTTGTCTGGTAACTCTGTAATTATTAGACCCAAACTCCTTGTACTTTATTGTTCTACCACTTCCAATCCTAGGCTATGGTTCGAGATGACTTCCTAGGTGCTGTGAGGTCCACATATCAGCAGGAGGATGGAGAAGAATGTGTGAAAGTTCTCAGCCTCAACTTTCAGGAACATTTCCTAAAAGCTGCACATGACACTTCTATTTATATCTCAGTGGAGGGAGATTAGTTACTTGGTCATAGCTAGCCTAAAAGAAGGCTGGGAAATGTAGTTTCTATTTTGGATGGTCACCCACCCAGCTAACATTCAGAGGTTCTATTATTAAAGAAGAGGGGAGAATGAATCTTGAGAAATCAATAGCCATTTCTGTCACAGGTTCTACACAATGGATATTTGTTATTTATGTCTGTCTCAAACCCTTTGAACCTGTTCTGTGGGTTTCTTTTGGGGGGTGGGGAGCTTATTTATTTTTGTTTGTTTTTTGTAGTTTTCATCATTGCAAATCCCTAGTGAGAACAGTTGAGAGGCCAGATATGAGGCTGGAGAGAGGCCAGAGGACAAATCATGGAGGGCCTCATTCATTCCATCAAAGAGTCTGGATTTATAAGGATTGGATATAGGTTTATCTGGAACTTAGATACAACTGATGATAGAGAGACAGACATATATAGAAATATAATGCTTTTGATTACCAACTATGCGAGGACACTGGAACAAAACTAAAATTGACATCCATAGCTCTTTAGGATTTTATAATTTTGTAGAGAAAATATATCCATCAAATCCAATGCAGAGTTATAAAAGGTTATAGCCCCTTTTAATTTACAGAGAACTTTTACATCAATGACTGAGTAAATGATTAAAGCAAAGAAATGGAGTCTGAAGAGGAAAGGATATTTTGGGGAAATGAATAGTTTTTGACTGACTGGGAATACATATATAGGAAATAGTGGGGAAAACCCAACAAAAATAAATTAAGAAATAAGTTGAGTATATATTCCCCATATTCTAAATGTTTTTGAACATTTAAGAAATTGAACAAATAAGAAATATAAAACCCAAGTATTCCTGAATACATACATTGAGGTTTATTTTCACTTACCAACTTTTTACTAAAACAGATCCTCTATCATATACCAGGAATTCCAAACCTCAAAAGAGTCACTGAACCCCAGACATGTAAATATCACTGGTGATTCATAATCAACTCCACAAGGTCAACTATATAAAGTCACAGAAAACTCTGACCTGACTGCTCTGACCATTCCACTCTGGCCCCCACATAGTGACCTGGGATATTTACAGTCTGTCTCCAAAAATGTCTACTGTTTCTATAACCTATCACTGTGTAACAAAGCACTCCAAGAGTTAGTGGCAATATCAATTTATTACTGCACAAGATTCTCTGGATACTTCTGATTTATGTGGTGTCAGCTGGGGAGCGAGGAAGGGTAGAGGTCCAAAATGATTTCAGTTATGTTGTTGGGAGTTGGTACTGATTGCTGACGGTGGGGGCACACCTGGTGCTACCAGCCAGGAGCCACAAGCTTCTTCCTGGGGCTGTTTCAATTTCGTCCCAGAGCAGGAGTAAGGAACTAAGGAGTGTTCTAAGTGGCAAAGGTGGAAACCACAACATGCTTTAAGGACCAGCTTCAGAAGTTACACAGCATAATATCTGTGCTATTCTTTTTTTTTTTTTTTCCAAAATAGACCACAGGGTCATGCTAAATTTAAGGAGAGGGGAAATATATCCCATAGCTTGATAAGGGAGCAGCAAGGTTATATTGCAAGGATATGTGGGATAGGAGATACTGTTGACAATCCATAGTTATCTTCTTTCCATAACAATTCATATTCCTCTCACATGAAAAATATTCTCACCTCATTACCCCCAGAATTATCCCATTTTAACACCAGGTTCAGACTTAAGGTGGAAGATTTTTTTTCATCTTGATTTCAGAGAACCTCTTAACTATCTATCCCAATCCTATTCCCAACAGTGAGAAAATGGAGATAGGATAACCATAATACACAGTCTAATTCAGAAAGAGGGAATACGTAGTACTTAGTTGTCTCTTGTTTATGGAAATTCTGATACCCAGTGAGGCACATGTCGCTTATCCTTCCGCTCCAGCCGTGGACAACGTACATTGATTAGGACTGAGTTCTGCTCCCTCTGAGTGATTTCTCTTGGTTTTTGGCTCTACCTTCTGAATTCTAGACTTTGACCACTGAATCAACCTTTCTTTTCCACAGATACAGCCCACGCTGGTAGTTGAGATGTTTTTTTCATTCTGTTCTTGACCATAGAATGTTAGGGATCCAGAAGCCTTGATTAATTTTGATCTCAGTCCTTTTTGGCTAAATAAGCAGTGCTCCCTTCTGATATTTCTCTTAGAAACTTTGAAGGGTTCTTATGACTCGTATTGGAGCGAATATCCTTGGGTGGCAGCCACACACAATTTTGGGGGTTCATCTGCAAACCAAAGCTATGTTTACACTTAAAGATAGGGCCCTTCCAACCTTGGGGTGAGGGTTGGTTGTGGAACAGTCTCCCTAAAATTTTTGCAAGTTCCTTTTACTACGTGAAGCATCTATTAAGCAAACCCTTAAAAGTTTTAGAAACTTTAAAATCTGAGAGTGTAAGAGACATGGGCTTTAATTTTTATGAGGTCTTAATAATCTTACAGACACATCCTTGACTTGGCTTTGACCTGAGACCACATTATAGTAGCATCACCCTAGGTTTGCTTTTTTTCCCAGAGTCATTTCTTACTTAGCCAACCTTTTGCCATCTGGAGAGGCTTGAAATGAGAAACAGTTTTATTTTACAACCTTGAAACTTTTGGATTAGAAAATTTCCTCTAAATTTAGCTTGAAATCCAAATTATTTCTTTGGCTCTTCTTTGTTTCATCATTCCATTATCAGCAGTTAAAAGAAGACAACTGACACTTTCAACATTATTCCTGGAAATCACTTTGGCAAATCCACAAGTTCACTAGTTATGTTTTCTATCATCCACGTTACAGTAGATGACAGTGCTGCCAAATCTTCCATTACTACCTATGACTGGTCGCCCGCCTTTCCTTCAGTCCCCAGTATTAATTTTCTCATTGCCTTTTTAGCCTCTGCTGAGTCTCCTTACTTCTGTTCATTCCTCCCCACAGTCCAATCTTAAAATCAATACCATGTGTTTTAGGTTTTATATTACAGTTGTACCCTATCTCTATACTTCTCCAAAACTTAGTTACTTAAAGCAATAACAGTTTATTATATATGAAGACTCTGTCAATTGACTATGTGGTTTTTCTGTTTCCTATGGTGTTGGTTGAGTGCCAAGGTGAATGGAAAGTCCAAAATGACATCCCTTACATGGCTGGAAGCTGGTGCTGCCTGTTGATTGATAGCTCATCTGGTGGTATTAGCTGGGGGTCTTGGTTATCCTCAACATATTTGTTTGGGCTTCCTGGCATTTAGTCACATTTATCACATGTAATTTATTTCTTATGTTAGCATTGGAATGTAGATATTATCATCTTCAATCATTCAGCAAATAGCATCAATGATTAGCAGTTGTATGTCAGGAGCCATGGTTGATTTATGAGAATAAAAATTCAAGTAGGACACAATCCTTGCCCTAGAGGAGTTTATATCTAGTGGAGGAGTTAATCAATGATTATAATGCAAATCATATATGCAGAAACAGAAGTTCAAAAGGCTAACTATATTGCATTTTATCTAAGAGCTGACTCAAGATACAAACCTAGATCTGCCTGATTTCAAAACTATGTTTTCTCTGCAGCGGTATTTAGAAAGCTAATATAAGTATCCAGACCAATACTAAAGAAGATTCAGAAGTTAGAAATGAAAGCAGGATCAAATGCAAAATATTGCCCAGGTAGAATAGATAGGACTTAATGACGGTTTACATGAAGTAGATAAGGTCGATAGAAGAATCAAAAGTGAGCCCTTATGGGACTGATGCTGGGAAATCAGAAGGAAGGATTGGTAGTTAAAGATGGTTCCATTTGTTTTATCCACGTTTAGCTTGAAGGACTGACCAAACATACAGATGTTATACAGCAAGCAGGATAAAGATGGAGAACTTGTATTCATTTATGCAAACTTTTTTGAGCACCTATTATATGCCAGTTACTGGGAAAGTGAATAAGAAACCATATCCCTAACTTCAATGATCTAATAGTCAAGGTGCAGAGACAGTCCTCCAGGCAGATGATTACACTTTGATAGGACCAGAGTCATAGTAAAAGTGAATACACTAGTAGGTGCAAAGGAACAAAGAAGAAAGTAAAGATGAACTAGGGGAGTTAACCGTACATGGATAGCCATTACACCAGGGTATAGATGCAATTAATAAGGGGGAAAAAAAAAAGGAAAAACAGGGCCAAGGACACTTATTTAGATGGGGATTCAAAGAAGTAGATAGTAGGAATGCCTGAGAAGTAGGATGAGAGCCAGCCACTGAAGCCAAGTGAAGAGAATATTTCTACAAAGTCACCTTAATCTTGTAAGAGTCAGTGGCAACTCAGTGGAATGAGATGTGGTCTGGAGCTTTAATATGAAATTGATATAGGGCAGTCAAAGAGGATTAAGACCAAGAAGAGAATTCTGTATTGGGATTGAATTCAGTTCTTTCTGTCTGTTTATAGGGAAGTCAGATAAGCTATGATAATTCAATCTTTCAAAGACATTAAAATGACTTCCAGATAAACAAGTCTATTGGTTATATAGCTCTATCATAATGACTCATATCCTAGGAAGGGATAAATGAACTATAAGCTGAATGAGAAAGAAACACTTAGCTGAGATAATTAAGTTAGCTAGGCTTAATTGAGGGTTCAGAAGCTCTAAGATTTAGAATGAAAATGTTAGAGGATAAACCTATTTTTCAATATGGAAGAATAATTTCAGGTTAAAAACTGAAAAGTGCTAAGCATTTAGTAGCTGAGCTGTCCTATTTCAACTTCCTGGTCTGTCTAAAAAAAAATGTCATTGTAAAAGCAGAAACAGCTATTTGCTTGGAAAAACAAAACAAAACAAAACAGGACAACTCTTCATTTTTAAATTTTTCTATTCCCTATAAGAAACTTTTAACCAAGATGTGAAAATATTTATAGCAGGATATTGAAATGGGGTTTTCCTATCTCAGTTTCAGCTAAGACCCCAAAGAATGAGAACAGAACAATAGGTGCCAAATACCCCCACCATCTAAAATGAAAATCCAGGCCATATACTCATAACTTGCAAAAGAAGTATTCTGGACTTTTGTTTTGGCAACCCTTAGCATAATGACTGCCTCAAGGATATTTAGAAGGTTGGAGAGGCCAAGAAAGAGGACTATTTTCAGAGGGAATTTTTTTTGGAGAGAGTTATTGGAATGCTATGGAGTTCCCTACCAATTCTGACTCAAACACACAAACTTCACCACCATGAGAGAAGAGAGAGGTGTTCTGACCCCTTACCTCAAGCCAAGTAAGTGGATTTGAAGGAAACGACCTGGAGTTTCACCTTTGTCCCTAACAGGCTGTGAAATACATAGGCTGATACCATATCTAAGAATAATCCGAATGTGGGAGGTTGCACTGGTAAACAGCAGCAGGCAACCACGTGCTTCCCATTGACTAACTGCAGGGCTCAGACTGGAACCCAGCATGGATACTCACCCAAGAGGGCTTCCTAGAGGGAAGACAGGACTCCCAGCAGAAGAGACCACTGGATGTCCACAGTCCAAGGAGAAATTATAAGCAGACACCTAGAAAAGAAGCACTGCCATAACCTCAGCAATGTGTCTGGAGGTTCCCAGGGGGGTAATCTTTGAAAAACACATGAAAGTTTCCCAAGAGATAATGATCCAGCCCTGGATGTCTGCCAAGCTCGGAAATCAACAAAGTGAGCTCATGACTGTGTGACATTACTAGCAATGTTAAACCTTTCCTGCCTCCTGCCCCTCATATATCTTCTTCCTCCCACTCTTCCCCTTCCTCACCCCCTCTCAAGCTGCTGCTCTTAAGTTGGATGACTTACTACAACTTATTGTAGTAAGGGGAAATAAAAACTTTAACCTCAAATAAAGCTTTGAGTCTTGATTCATACCATGGACTGGCTCATATTAATTTTGAAATGAGACTGTCATTGTATTTAGAAATAAAAGAGATTTTTTTTTTTTCTTTGCTAGCTGAGGGCCATAGGACCTGCCTAAGTTTTTATTGAAGGCCCAGGGAAGAAATAGTCTACGCAGATGTTTCAAGGGGCAGTGTTTTATTTTGCTTTCTCTTTACACTCTAAGGAGTCTCAGTTGTCTGCTGGAATGTTTACACCTAGATGGTGTTCTTTATAGTACAGCATAACATAATGACTAGAGGAGCCACTCGTGGAGTGGGACGGAGATTCAAATGCCACTTATGTGAACTGGGGCAACTAACCCGTCATTGCAAGCTTTCTGTCCTGGAGCATGGGTATAATAATTATACCTACATTATAAGAGTGATGTGAGGACTAAATGAATTTATGTAGGTAAATCACTTGAAAACTTTGCCTACCATAGTTTGAACTCTATAAATAGTAGCTGTTGTTATTGTTTACCAAATTGTTGCCATTAACTGATTTTTCCTTGTTCTCTAGAGCCTATTGGTTGATGTTTATCTGTACAGGTTGTTCCTAATTTCCCCACTACTCATCAAACTTAACCTTTCATGCAGATTTCTAGCCCCCCTCTGAAGTAAAAGTTGGCATTCCTTCCAAGCAGCTCAGCAGCACTGTAGGACAGGGAATGGAAAGTAGAACCAATTGAAAACTGCAGGCAGAACTTGAGCAAGTGGAAAGTGATTACTTTGTCTGGCATCTTCCCAGTTCCCTGCAGAGCAAAAAATCCTCTGTACCCTTGCTAGGAATGGCCTAGGATTTGGAAGTCTTCTGCACCATCATAGTGATTTTCCGCCACTTTTTTAGAAAATCATTTCACTGAAATTCTAGTTCCACAGTGCACATGGCATTTTGGTATTTTCAAATATTTCAACATATTTTATAACTATGGTTGTCATATATCTTCCTTATTGGGAGAGTGGGCATAATTTAAGTTTAATATTCTTGAGAATTAAAAGTAACCCATCTTAAAGAGCATTAGGTACTCTATCTTAGATGTTTCCTCTTTCCTCCAAAATCTTAAAAGAGCTCATCAAAAACATGCTTGGCAGAGAGAGTCAATTATCATATGGTTTCACTTATTTGTGGAGCATAACAAATATCATGGAGGACAAGGGGTGTTAGAGAGGAGAAGGGAGTTGGGGTAAATTGGAAGGGGAGGTGAATCATGAGAGACTATGGACTCTGAAAAACAATCTGAGGGGTTTGAAGTGGCGGGGGGGTGGGAGGTTGGGGTACTAGGTGGTGGGTATTATAGAGGACACGGATTGCATGGAGCACTGGGTGTGGTGGAAAAATAATGAATACTGTTTTTCTGAAAATAAATAAATTAATTTATAAAAAAAAAAACATGCTTGGATAGGTAGGGCTACTCAACCACAACCACAACCATATCAACAAAGAAAGAAAAAAGAAAAACAAAAATTGGAGTAATATAGAAAAAGGGAGTGGTATACAAATTAAACAGCTGTTGTTTTGTCTAGCTGTAGTGGTATTGTGTAGTTACTGTGCTATAGGATTTTATAACTAAAGAAACCTTAGGGGTTGTCTACAGTATCAGCCCTCTCTATCCCCTGTCATCCGCACATTCCATCCCTAATTCTTTCAATGGATGCTCCCTAACTTCTGCAATTGATTTGAGTTCCTAAATAATTATTTTATTTTAGTTAATGTTTCATTTTAGAGACATACTATATTTACATGGCTCAAAATTTTAAAGGCCCAAAAGGGTATACAGTAAAATGTTTCCATATTATTCTTATTCTGGGCAACCATTGGATCTTTCCAAAGGGAACTGATGCTATCAGTTTAATATGTGTCATTTCAAAGCACAGAATTGGAACCGTGAATGTGTGTGTGCACCCGTGTATCCTTTTCTATTACACAAGTTGCAGTTGATTACATAATGGGTTTTGTACTTTGATTTTTGACCAAAAAACTTGTTTTAGAAATTCTTCCATATCCATAAAGAGCTTTCTCATTATAGCTGCATAATTTTCCTTTGTACACAGGCACCATAATTTACTTATCTAGTTTCCCATTTATGGACCGTTAGATTATCAGTATTTTGGTATCTCAAATAATGTTGTGATGAGTAATTTTACATAAAGGTGCTTCATGTGTATATGCAAATATCTGTAGACAAAATCCCAAAAATAAAATTACAGAGTAAAATTTGTAATTTGGAAGTGTCAACACAAAGGTAATGGACACATGAATACTCCTGTCACGTGCTATGGAAGAAAATTAGGCTTACTGGGAAAACTCACAGGTGGTAGGGCCAGCAGGATGCAAGGGTTAACGGTCCTACTGACATCCTGGGGAGAGACATGCTGGGCTATGAACAGCTGGATGCACCAGAGAGAGTGTTCCAAGAGAATGACACTGTCCTCATTACACTCTTTATATTTATAAGGAGGTCTGGCAGAGAATACCTCCTTCAAGTGTAACAAGTGAGGCTTCCTGACCTGGGAAATGCCCTTGTAGGATCAGAGCTAAGTTAGAGTCTCCACATCTCAGTGCCGCTGATAGGAACCAGAGATTTTGTGCTAGCCCAGTGATCTAACTCCATCCTGGTAAATTAACTCACTGTGAAGCTACCAGAAGGAAAAATAAAAACAAAAAAGTTGGAGGTAGAAACCTATGAGGGGTACCCAGAAGTCAGAAAAATGCCTTCTCCTCTGCCAGTCATAGTTAATTAATTCTCCATAGAGATTGTGGTAATTTGGACTCACTTCAATGAATGAAGGTGTCTGTTTCCTCATATCCCCATCATCAGAACATGATCACAGTTTTTGATCTTTCATAATATGCTGGTGAAAAGTGTAAGCTCAGTATAGTTTAAGTTTACATTTCTTTTATTATTATGTAGACAAGCACCTTTTTATGTTTTAGAATAGCTCATTTTCCTCTTTTGTGATATGCCTGTTCATATCTTTTTTGGTTTTATTTTGGGTTATTGGTCTTTTTCTTATTGGTCTGTAGGAGATTTTTATCTATTATATACATTAAGGAATTAATGCTTTGTAACATGGTTTTCAATTCCAATTTATTATCCGATTTTTTATTTTGCTAATGGTGGATTTCATCTTGCAGAAATTTAGTTTTTCATGTAGCTGAATTTATTACGTTTTGTTTGGGGTTTTTGTGCCTTGTGTTAGATAGAAAGGCTTTCCATACTCTGAGATTATTTAAAAAACAAAGCAAACAAATCTTGTATGGTTTCTTTTAGAACTTTCATATATTACTTATTTCCTTTCCTTCTTTTTAAAAATATCTGAATCTTTAATCCATCTAATTGTCTCTCAGGGTTCAAGTTGAGGATATATGGTATACATCTGTATATCATTTTTGTATCTACAGAATTAGGAAGAGTTTTATAAAGGTGTAACACTAAAGCTTGTGTACCTTTTCCTTTTTTTTTTTTTACATTAAAGCTAATAGCGTTTTTTTTTTAAATTTTCAGCATAACAGTATCCATTATTTTTGCACCACACCCAGTGCTCCATGCAATCCGTGCCCTCTCTAATACCCACCACCTGGTTCCCCCAATCTCCCATACCTTCTCCTTTTAAGGATGATTTCTTTAGTATACTTTAGTATACTTACCACTCAGTCAGTGGGTTTGCCTTGTTTTACCTTTTTCCCTACACCTGTGAACTTTCTAAGGCATCTCAAATTCCCCCAGGCCTAGAACTCCTAGTTAGATAGATGCTGCTAGACTTCTATAAAACCTATAGAGACATTTTTCTAGATTTTTGATTTTTTTTCTCTTTATCTAAGATTTAGTCATTCTTGTTGGGTTTTAATCAGTTTTACATGACTGAATTGTTTATAAAACTTTTTAAAAAGATTTGTCCCCAAGAGGAATTGTGTGTGTGTGTGTGTGTGCGTGCGCCTTTATGATTTGATAAACTGATTGAAGTTTTTGCAAGGAAAAATAAAAGAATATCAGGGATGGGCAAGATGTTTTAGAAGAACAATACAGGGGACTCATCTTTCTAGAGGTCAATAATTTTTATAAAACTAAGTCAGTGTAGTACTGTTACTGAGGTAGACCCAGGAATGAAATAGTTCAAAACCCAGAATCAAATCCACACATATATAGAAACTTGATTTATGATGGAGCTATTATTGAACAATAATGAAAATTGGCTAGAAGAGGCAAGAGTTTCAATACAAATTGAGACAATTTATTATACCTACAGGAAAAATGAAATTAGATGTGTACTTCATCTTATGAGCAAAATATAAATTCTCAGTTCATTTAAAGATTGAAAGGTGGATGTCAAAGCTAAAATATGGTAGATAAACCTGAGAATAACTTCTTCATGGGTTTAAGGTGGAGAAGAATCTCTTAGAAACAAAAATTGTGAATCATGAAGAATGTGATTAATAAATTTAACTATAGTTAAAATTAAGAACTTAGGCTCATTTAAAAAGTGGAAATAACAAGACAATTAGCAAGAGAAATTTTGAAGCCTATGATTGACAAGGGATTAGAATCTAGGCTGTATAAAGAAATCCCAGAAACTGAAAAACAAATGAGCCAAAAAAGAAATAATTGAAACAAACTGAAAAGGCACTTTACAGAAGGAGAAATGTGAGTGCCCAACAAACACATGAAGAGGAGAAAACTTCACTGGTAGTGATGAGAGTGAAGATTCAAACCACAGTGGTTTCCACTTGAACCAACTGGCACAAGTTGAAGTGTCTAACAGATCTGATAAGGATATGAAGCAAGTGAAACTCTGTCTATGCTAGAACCCTGTCTATACCATATAAACCTAAATGTACACAGTTCAGAGAGAAAACGTTCTCTTTCTTTAAGATAAGAAAACAGTAGACACAAAATGCAGGTGGTGGTTATCTCTCTTGAGTCAGGGGACAGGGGTGATATCAGAGGGAGTTACCTAGAGAACTTCAAATATTATAGTAATGTTCTATTTCTTTAACAGGGTAGTGGGTACACAGGCATTTACTGCACTATTATTTTATTTTATTTATTTATTTTTATATACCTGCATGTATCAGCTTCCTAGGGCTGCTCTAACAAAGTACCACACACTGGGTAGCCAACAATAATAGAAATCTCTTATCTCACAGTCCTAGAGGCTAGAAATCTGAAACCAAATGCTGTTGGATACAATAGCACAGAAATATACCACAGCAGATCCTTCCTGATTATTTTCCTTGTTCATTCTGGGGTGCTAAAGCAAGCAAAATATATTTGGTCCCCAAACGAGATATCTTCCCCTTTCCCCAGCTTACACTAGGGAAAAAATCTTTCCTTGCCCCTCTGAGCTTCTAGTGGCTTCTGGCATTCCTTGACTTAGGGTAGCACAATTCTGTTCTCTGCCTTTGCCTTCACATGGCTGTCTTCTGTGTGTATCCTTCTGCCCTCTCCTCTTCTTGTAAAGACACCACCAGTCATTGATATATCACAACAGATCCTTCCCAATTCATCCTTCCCTGGTTCACTCTAGTGTGCTGCAGTAAGACAGACATATGCAGCTTCAAAACAGGCCATGTACCCATTTCCCTCTTTCTTCCCCCTACTTGGTAACGGTGAGTATAGATGATTTTAAATGGACGATTTAATCTCACTCTCTAGTTTGCCACTAGCTTGTACAGCATATTGCAGGGGTCCTCAAAGAGCATTCCAAGGACCAGCATCATTCTGACTCCGGAGTATGTCCTCTCTCTGCTATTGCAATGCTTCTCAAATGGAGCATGCATTAACATCATCAAGAGAGCTTGTGGTAACACGGGTTTCTGGTCCTCACTTTTGGAGTTTCTGGTTCAATGACTCTGGGGTGGAACCTGAAAATTTGCATTTATAACAAGTTCCCAGGTGATGCTGATGCTACTGGTCCTTGGTTCTATAATTCCATCTGCAAGTTCTCTATGCTGACATGTAAATCAACTGAGTAAAGGGTACTTCTCCTGGGCCAGGAAATTAAAATTAATTTAGATCACGAGGAATTCTCTTACCAAACACTCACCCACTCCAGGTTTCACTTTTCTCCTAATGATATTTGTTTCTCTCCAATTTGAATATCCTTCTCCTTAACAGGGAATAGGAAAGAAAAAAAAAGTTCTTCCATTATTATAATCAGGCCATTTAAAGTTTCCCTAATGATGGGTCTCTTACTTCACTGACCTTTTTATAAGTGATACTTAGTTAAAATGCATTTAGTCATTTATCCAACAAATATTTATTGCATACTTATATGCAGGCAGTGATTTGTATGTTAGGAAGACAGCAGTGAAGAGAATATACAAAAATCTCTGTCCTCATGAATCTTATCTTTAGTTGTATTATATAGACAATATAAATAAATATATTAATAGATAAAATTATTTGTTGGTTCAAAAATAAATGTTATGGGAAAAACATATTAAGGTAAGGGAGATTGATAATGTCAAGGTGTTCAGGATTGACTATTTTTTTTATTGACTTAATGTTTTATTTCTTTGTGGTTTCTTCTCTTAGAAATGGAAAGTGAGGAGTAAGACTTGCTTCCTCGGCCTTGAGCCTTCTAGGAAATCTGTTCTACCTACATTTCAGTGAAGGTGGTTTCTAGGTTCTGGTCCAGATCAACTAACTCCGTAATAGGATGATGTATTTGTATCCCAGGGCTACTGTAACAAATTACCACAAACTGGGCAGCTTAAAGCCATATAAATCTATTCTCATTCAGTTCTGAAGACTAGAGTCCAAAATCAAGGAGCTGATAGGCCTGGTTCCTTCTGGAGGTTCTGAGAGAGAATATGTCCCATACCTTTCTGCTGGCATCCAGTGGCTGCTGGCAATCCTTGACATTCCTCTACCTGTGGACTCATCACACAAATCTCTACCCCCATTTTCCCATCTTCTACTCTGGGTCCATGTGCCTTTTCTTCTTTTTATAAGACATTTGTTATTGGATGGAGTGTCCACCTGGATAATAGTGGATGATATCATTTAAAGACCTTTCAATTATCTACATCTGCAAAGATCATTTTTCTGAATGGAGTCACAGTCACAGATTTCAGGTGGACATATCTTTTAGGAAGGACCCCCATTCAGCCCAGTAGATGAGATTGGAGAGCTTAATTATTGTGGTGATAGTTCCCTGCCTGTAGTAGTAGATACTGTCGTCAACAGTTACAGCTAATTTGAGGACAAAATTAAATTCAAGATTAGGTCTCTCCATCATAAAATTAGGCCAATTCAATACCAACCTATGATTCGACTCACCCGCTAAATGCTAGTCCAAAATCTATTACTTATCTGTGAAGGAATAAGAACAGAAATGGAGAGTAAGCCTTTAGAAACTTCTATGGCGATTTGACAATGTCTGTCGAAGTTAATATGGGGGCTTATGTTTCATGTTTCTTTTTTCTTATTTTATAAGTGTTCATGTTTCTTTATTAAAACCCATTTTCTGATAATTAATTGTTACTGTATTTTTACAAATATTGACTGGTGATTAATTTAAAAAAACATGGATTATTTGAGAAGCACTGGTAGAGGCTACTATCATTAACATAATTTATAGAAAGCAATATCTTTCCATAATTATGTCTGTCCACAGGACTGAAAACATTTCAGTGCCAGGAATGGGGGGGGGTTCTGTGTTACTGACAATGTGCCTTATATCATAAAGAACAGTATCTAATTGTTCCATTGGGGTATCTCAAAATCTAGCTTTATTTTTGATACTATTATTGTATCCACTCATCCAAGGCTGCTGTGGTAAACCTCTACAGGTCAGAAGAATTGAATCAAGCTCTGGCTCACTAGTAGCCATTCTCATGATTATAGACAGCTTTCTTTGCCTCTCTAGTCAAGTTTTCTCACCTGTAAAATCTATTTCTTTTTGCTTTGATATCCCAATCAGCACCACTGCCACCACAATCAAAAATAAAGTGTAAGCTGAAACAGGGACTATCTCACCTAGGGATTAGCTAGAGAAATGGGCATTGTTTTTCACGAAAGTTTTCATATGTATAACAGAGTTGAACAAAGTTTGCCCTTGGAAAGTTCTAGAACCAGTTCTAATGTGGGAAGTGAAGGAGAAGTTCCTCACACATTCACACAAGCAGTACTCCAACACCAGCTGGCTGACTTATGATTCAGTCCAATTTTGACACTCTCCACCCAGAGGAAGCACCACATCCCACAAAGTAAATGTCTCAGCCCTACAGGACCGGCCTCTGCTTCAGATGCCAAACACAAATGAGCCCGTGTTGTTGCCTGGATGACTTTCTATCAGAGGTTCCCACAACTTTCTTCCCGAGTTGTATTAATTGGCTAGCGTGTCTCACAGAACTCAGGAGGCCCATTTACTCCCTATATTATCAACTTATTAGAAAGGATGTTAAAGGGCAAGAGGAAGAGTTATATTGGGTGGGGACCCAAACAAAGCTGCTTCTCCTCATGGAGTTTGCGGCTTGGCACTATGACACATGAAAGGGTTCTGGTTCCCCAATCTGGAAGCTCTCCAAACCCCCTTCTTTTGTGTTTCTATGGAGGCTTCATTACAAAGGCATGATTGATTAAATCATTGGCCACATGTGACTGATTCAATGTCAAGACCATCTCCGCTCTCAGGAAACCAGGGAGTGAGATTGAACATTCCTACCCTGTATTCAAGGTTGGGTCCCGATCAACCATCCTTAGGTGCTCTCTAAAATCACCGCATTATCATAAACTCAGTTGTGGAGAAAGAGAACTCATTATAAATAACAAGACACACATTTCACCTTTATGGTTCTGAAGTGATTTCAGGAACTGAGCACAAGAGACCACATATTATAATAATAGGTAATCTCATTGCTCTTTTCATTCAGAAAATTCTAAGGCTTTTGGAAGCTATAAGCTAGGACCTGTGGACCAGACTAAATATATATGAAAAATACAACTTATTCATGTGGCCAAATACCTATCTTTTATAAATCACAATATTACAGCAATGAATACCCATATAACCACAACTTAGATTTTACTATTACCATTTTCTTGTACATATTTATCACTGTCTAATTCCCTTTGTAATTATGAATCCATATATTTTCCCCTTGGTTGGATTTTTTTCTACATTTCCAAGGAAATGGCAGACATCAGGGCACTTCCACTTAATTACTTGAACAAGCTTATCATTAACCAGAGCTCAATATTGGAATACTTTTCTTTTGATATAAAGTTTATATATGAAGATAAGAACAAATCTTAAGGATATATATTTGCTGAGATTTGACAAATGCATAAGCTTATGTAATCCAAACCCTACCAAGGGTTTTCAACATTTCCATCAATTCAGAGACAACCTAGTCATGATTTTTCTACCCTAGATTAGATTTTTCTATTTTAGAACTTCATACACATGAAATGTTATGAGATGTTCTTTTTTTATGTAAGGCTTTTTTACTCAGCATGATGGCGCGGAGATTCATCTATGCTATTGCATATATTAGCTTTCCATTTTGCTGAGTAGTATTCCATTTTAGGACCATGGATGAGTATACCACAATTTTTTTTAAGGTTTATTTATTTATTTATTTGAGAGAGAGAGAGAGAGAGCATGAGACGAGAGAGGAGTATACCACAATTTTGTATTCATTCTTCTATTGATGGACACTTCAACTCTTTCCAGGTTTAGGCCACTATGAATAAAATTCCCATGAACATTTTTATATAAATCTCTCTGTGGACAAATGTTCTTACTTTTCTTGATTCTTTTGTGGCCCTCTGTTTATGTCTGTAGTCTCTTTTGAATTAATGTTTGTGTTTGGTACACAGTAAGGGTAGAGATTCATTCTTCACATACAGATATTTAGTTTCACAGCACTAATTTTTGAGATTACCTTTCCCCCTCCTTTCTCCATTGAATTATCCTGGTATTGTTTAAAACTTAATTGACCATATAGTGTTTCTTTATAGGTTTTCTATTCTATCCCAGTGATTTATAGGACTATTCTTACACTAAAACCACACTGTCTTGATTACTATAGTTTTATAGTAACTCCTATACCTTTGTTCTTGTTTCAAAATGTTCCTTTTACTTTTCTAGCTCCTCAACCTTTCTGTATAAATTTTATAGTTGGATGATCAATTCCTGCCCAAAAAACCTCTCGAGATTCTGATTGGAATTGCAGTCAATCTATAAGTACTTTGGGGGAGAAATGGTGTCTTTATTAACATTGAGTTTCCATTTTGCTATTAAGGTCATTCACTGATTGTTAGATTTCTAATACTGTGTTTTTTCAGTTCTAGAGTTTTCATTTGATTCTTTCCATGAAGCTTTATTTTTGCTTTTTTTTTTTTATTCACTATGAGCATACTGTCCTTTATTTTATTGAGCACAGCTTTAAGGAATGTTTTAAAATACTTGTCAGCTACTTCTAAAATCCATGTCAATCATCTTGGGGTTATACATTCACACTTTCTGGTATCTTCTTATGCCAAGTAATTTTGGATTGTATCCCACATGTTCTGTAAGTTACATTGTAGATGCTGGATTTATGTTCCTCTAAAATGAGTTGATGAAAAAATGTTCATCATCATTAGCCATTAGGGAGATTCAAATCAAAACCACACTGAGATACCACCTTGCACCAGTTAGAATGGCCAAAATCAACAAGACAATAAACAACAAGTATTGGAGAGGATGTGGAAAAAGGGGAACCCTCTTACAGTGTTATGGAAATGCAAGTTGGTGTAGCCTCCTTGGAAAACAGTGTGGAGATTCCTTAAGAAATTAAAAATAGATCTACTCTATGACCCTGCAATTGCACTACTGGGTATTTACCCCAAAGATACAGCTGTTGTGAAAAGAAGGGCCAGATACATATACAATAGAATATTATGCCTCCATCAGAAAGGATGAATACCTAATTTTTGTATCAACATGGAGGGGACTAGAGGAGATTATGCTGAGAGAAATAACTCAAGCAGAGAGAGTCAATTATCATATGGTTTCACTTACTTATGGAGCATAAGGAATAACACGGAGGACATTAGGAGAAGGAAAGGAAAAGTGAACTGGGGGAAATCAGAGTGGGAGATGAAGATATATATATCTTCATATATATATATATATATATATATATATATATATATATGAGAGACTGTGGACTCTGAGAAACAAACTGAGGGTTTTGGAGGGGAGGGAGGTGGGGGTATAGGTGAGCCCAGTGGTGGGTATTAAGGAGGGCATGTACTGCATGGAGCACTAGGTGTGATGCATAAACAGTGAATCTTGGAACACTGAAAAAACAAAATAAAATAAAATAGACAAAAAATAAAATAAAATGATGTGATAGTTTTGTTTGTTTTGTTTTGACGGGCAACAAACTTTGTTAGATTACAAAGACTGTCCTTTGGATGCCGATTCAAATTTTGGTCAATTCTTTTATTCTTTGATTTTCTTGGAGTCTGGCTCACACATACATTGTTTAGGTATTTAGGAGATCTTCAGGCAAAGTTTATGTACAGAATGGGGCAGCTCCTCCTCTCTGGTGCTCCTTCTTCTGGGACTCTCCCTCTTCCTTTGCTTTTTTGAAATTGTCTCCAATTCTGTCTTCTAGCTTTTAATCCAGAAAGACTGTGTGTTTTCTGTTAGACCTTCACCTTCCCTAAGGTAAAAGCTGCTAAAAAGCAAGAAAAAGAAGCAGGAAGAAGAGGAGGAGGAGGAAGAAGAAGAGGAAGAGGAGATGGAAAAGAGAGAGGAGGTGGAGAAGAAGTACAGGGTTTAAATATATTCAGCACCTTTTGTTTCTCCCAAGTGTCAGCTTCCCTTCAGAATCAGTTTATGTTTATTCTCTAGTGCTTTCAGGTACTTTGTTTTGTCCAGAGTTTATACTTGCTATCTGTGGAAGATCACATAAGTAGGAGCCTCTGTGGCCTTTCCAGAAGCAATGAAAAACAGAACATTTAAAAGATGCTTGTAATTAGAGTCTATTGATAAAAAAAAAAAAAAAGCTGCATTTCTCTTAAAGAAAAAATGCTCAGGAAACACTCTAATGGTCCTTTTGTTTATATAAATATTAAGCCCAGGGCTAGAAGGGTAAGAGATATTACAAACAAATGGGCTGCAAAAATTGATGTGCATAATAAAATATGGAAACATATAGGAAGATGGTTCCCTAGGGATGAACAGGGGTGGTTCTGAAATAAAGTAGAGGGAAGGGTGATTCCCTGAGTACCAGCAGAACTTGGCTTGAGTCAGGGTACTAAGAGATGAAACAGCTAAGAAAATAAAAGAACATCCCATGTAGAAGAAATTTAGTCAAAACTGATATTCAAGTTTAAGTTGAATCTCTGTCTTTAAGCCTTCTTTTTATCCCAAACCAATAGTATATCCTACTAATTGTAAAAGAAAAAAAAATGGGAACATATTTTCCTCTTCACCTGATTATTTTCATGTATTGATTACATACTATTTCTCTAGAAGGTATATTATTTGAAAAAATCATCACTAAATTAACTCAAGGACAACAGCCTCCTGGAAAGATTAATGATATATAATTTACCTTTATGAAAGAAGCAAGCATCCAATAAATTAGAAAACGCACACCATCACCAAGTAAATTGTTAAATATCCCAAGTGCTTCCCTTATTGAGTATTTGACAAATGGATTTCACATCCATTCAATTACATCAGTGCTATTTTCATGTCACTTGCTCTATTGTTTGCATAAATGTATGTTTTTTCACTAAGGATGTTATATGTACTTAAGTCCATTCACTCTGTGTCAGGGAGGGACACTCAGCAAGGATAATCATGTGTCACAGGCACTACTACTCAGATTCTGAGATATCAGTGACAGTCTTATTTAATCTGCATGGGGTGGAAATAGTTTAAATATTTTTATACAAGAGATTCCTTTATTATTTTCTACACAATCCATGATTCTACATTCAGAAATATATATATATATATATATATATATATATATATATATATATATCTTTTTTTTTTTCCCAAAGCAACCATTTTCTTTCTCATTTAAATAGGAAAGAAAAAGGAATAGTAATTGACCAGCAGAATTTCTGCTCTGGTAAGAACAACAACTGGGTTGAAAGAATTTCATCTAAACACAAACTCTGGGGACGCCTGGGTGGCGCAGTTGGTTGGACGACTGCCTCCGGCTCAGAGCGTGATCCTGGAGTTCCGGGATCGAGTCCCACATCAGGCTCCCAGCTCCATGGGGAGTCTGCTTCGCTCTCTGACCTTCTCCTCGCTCATGCTCTCTCTCACTGTCTCTCTCTCTCAAATAAATAAAATAGAAAAAAAAATTAAAAAAAAAATAAACACAAACTCTGTGTTTTGGTTACTCTAGTACTGTATTCATAGCTAAGTACACAATATTTGTTTTAAAGACAATAAAAGTGATTTGCAAAGCCTACACCAAGATACTTGTTTTTATGTCCTCCCTGCCCCAACTTCCACTCTTCTTCTAACACCCATACCTTTCTCGTCCTTTGATAGACAATCTCTCCACCCTTATTAACTTCCTAGAGCTTAAAACAACTGAAATGAACTATCTCACAGTTTCAGAGGCCAGAAGTCCAAAATCAAAGTGTCAGCAGGGCCATGTTCCTTCTGAAACCTAAAGAGAAGAATCCTTTTTTTTTAAAACCTCTTCTTGTCTTCTGGTGGTTTACTGCAATTTCTAGTGTTTCATAGCTTACAGCTGCAAAATTACAGTCGCTGCCTCCATCACATTGTCTTGGTATAAGGACACCAGCCATATTTGATTAAAGACTCACCCTACTTTAGTATAATTTCATCTTAATTAATTATATCTACAATCACTTTATTTCCAGATAAGACCATACTTGGGGGATCAGGGGGTTAGGATTTCAATCTATCATTTTGAGAGGAACAACATAACTCATAAAACCACAATTTTAGTCTTCTGGTTGGATCTGATGCTACATTTGGCTCAAGAGATGGGCATGGGGTTCAGGTCTAGTCAATCAGAACATAGTCCTCTGCCTAAAATGTTTGGGGTCTGGTCTGTGCATATGTATGAATCAGAGTGAACAAAATATAATGGGAATTTTGCTGGGATTTCAAAGGACAAGACCCTCTTAATTCCATTTGATGTTGGGGTATATAAAACCTGGCTTCATTACTAGCTGTTCTCTTGCCATGAATGGATACTGATGTGTAGAGAATATGAAAGAGAGAGGGAGAGAGATAGAGGAGGGTAGGAAGAAAAAGAGGAAGAGGGGGTTTTCCAGAAAAAGAAAACCAAGAAATTGGGTCATGCAATTATGAAGGTTGAGAAGTTCCAAGATCTGCAGTCAGCAAGCTGGAGACCCAAGAGAGTCAGTGATATACTTCCAGTATGAATATGAACACCTGCAAAATGGGAGAACTAATGAAATAAGTTCCAGTCCAGATGCTGGCAGGCTGCCATACCCAAGAAGATTCTATTTTCAAGTTCCTGTCAGAAGGCAGGAAAAGACTGATATTACAGTTCAAATAGCCTTAATGTGTCTTTCAGGCCTTCAACTGATTGCATAAGTTCCACCTACATTCGAGAGAGCAAACTGCTTCACTCAAACTACTTATTAGAATGTTAATCTCATTCAAAACACCCTCACAGAAACACCTGAAATAACATTTGCCCAAATATTTGGGCACCCTGTGACCCTGTCAAACCAATACATAAAATTAATCATCGTAGAAGTGGAGAGACCAGTTACTTTGCCATAGCCAGAGCTCCAAAATTCACCCAGGCATCTATGAAGATCCACCCTTGAGCTTTTCAAGATATGACCAATATATTCCCTTATTTCTTAAGTCATTTCAGGTGTCTTCACTAATTTAAATATGATTATTATCTTCATAATATCCTAGGACCCATCATCTCTAAGTGGAAATCACTGGCAAATACCGTAGCTGAAATTACATTCTTCATCTGTCATCATCCTTATGCCTTTGGGACCCACCTTATCTCTATGCTCCACTAGGCTCTTCAAAAACTTGCACCATAGCCACCTATTTCTTAAACAACAGAAATAATATGCTATAGGTTTACTTTTTACCTCACTAAGGAAAGAAACTCCTTTGGGCTAGAATATGCTTGCTACTTGTGCTTTTTCAGGACCTTTCTATTATTCACACTTATATCTCCAGACCAGACTATCTCACTGAAATATTAAAAACACAATCAGCTAATCGTCCAGGAGAGCAGATAACTTTATGTCTTAACATAGTGACTAGAGGATTTATGCAGCCCAAGCAGAGATTCTAAATTCTCCACAATTTCATGCAGCCTATAAGTTGACATTTTTCAAGCTCTTGAGATGTCTGCATTTATGACTCTATAGAGAGAGAACTCAATCAACCAAGCAATACAATCAGTCTGTTTTCTTTAACACTTGCTTTCTGTGAATTTTTTGATTGCAATGACACACAAACATAAAGAAAAAAATTGCTCTCCACAAGACAGAAACTATACCAACTCAAGGAGAAAATAAATCACCTAAAGGAAGTAAGAGTGCCAAGTTGTTACTAAAAAGATTTCATTTTACTCAGTTGATATCTAAAAATTTTCCCCATTCTGTTTGACTTCATTTGGGGTCCTAAAAAATGAGGTTGAACTCCTACATTATATGTTCATGGGGCAGCCAGACATATGTAGATATTTCTGGAAAGTTCTTATAAGTTGAATCATGTCCAAGGTTTGCTAGAGGAAATTTTTATCTAAAGGTATTATATAAGAAAACTTTTTAAAAGCAAGTCATCTATTTGGTAAAATAAAATGTCCTCAGACTTTACATTTATATTTAAAATTTTTTTTTCTTATTTTGGACTTGCCTTAAGTAAGTCTAGACTTCTCCTTTATGAAATCCACCACAAACCAAATGAAACAGCTTTCGGACTACTCTAAAGCAAGTAAGAACAGAGGAGGTTGTACCTAGTTATCTGAGAATAGCAACAATTCTAGAACAGAAAAGTGACCACTTTCTGGAAGGTAGGACATGTGAGAAGTGAATCTGAGGTGATATGTGGAAAGATAGACTATGGGTGGATGAGCTGGGTCCCGGCAAGTGGTAGAGGAGCGGAGTACAAAATCAGAACTTTTAGAAGTCTGCTCCACTGAGGGACATCACTCCCAAGGCTAAGTGAGGTCGGGGCGGGGGGGGAGCCCTCATGGGGACAATGTGGTCTCAGGAACCTCGGGGTCACAGAAAGACTGGGGGTGCTTGAGTGTGGCCAAGCTCCCAAGTATCTGAATGGGGAAGCCGGCTGTAAAGACTGGGCTGAAGAGGGAGCTCTCACCCTCGGGTTACCATAAACCATGATTCCCCAGCAGAGTTGGACCACTACTCTTTGAGCAAGGACCCCACAAGTGGCAGATCTGAAGAAACTCACCTTCCTCCTTCAGTAGGAGTGGCACGGGAGGGCGTGGCAGGAATCTGCTGGCTTTGTAGACTCCAAATGGGGCCATGCACCAGAGATAGAAATGCTCAGTCACAGGCCGGGTGAGCACCCCAAATGTGTGGACCGAGACCAGAGAGATGGGAGGAATTGACTGCTTTTCTCTGATGGCACACTGAGGAGAGGGATCCTGAGCTTGCCTCATCTCCAGCACTGGGGATTGGGAGGCTGCCATCTTCATTTCCATCCTCCAAAGCTATACAGAAAATGTTCAGGGAACAAAAGCTACCAAGAGCAAAATGGAGCAGATTACTTAGCCTGGCCCCTGGCAATGGTGATGCAAGTCTGCCTCAGGCAAAGACATTTGAGAATCACTGCAATAGGCCTCTCCCACAGAAGATAAACAAGAACATCCAGTCAAGACCAAGTTCAAAGATCAATGAGAACTGCAAAACTTCAGAGCTAGGGGGAAATAGCACATAGAATTCATGGCCTTTTCCCCATAATTCTTTTGTCTTTAAAGTTAAATTTTTAAAATTTTATATTTTTCTTATTCTATTTTTAAAAAATTTTCCACTTTTCTATTTTAACTTTTTAAACTATTTATCTTATCAATACCTCTTAAAAATGTATTTTTAATTTTCATTGTTAAATTCTGTCCCTTTGTTGTATTTAACTTTATGTTTTGTATACATATAAGTTTTTCTTTCTTTAAAATTTTGGGATATAGTTTCTTCTAACAGATCAAATGTACCCTAAATCTAGCATATGGCTTTGTTCTAGTCTCCAGCATGATCACATTCTCTCCTTTTTTCTTTTTCAATCAAATTCTTATCTTAACAATTCCTTTTTAGAAATCTTTTTAAATTTTCATCTTTACAGTCATATTCCATCCCTCCATCAAGTTTACCCTTATTTTTGTACATATTTAAGTTTTCTTTCTTTAAAAATTTGGGAGGCAGTTTCTTCTAACAGACAAAAATACACCCAAAATCAAGTGTATGGCTCTGTTCTATTCACCAGTCTAATATATATATATATATAATACTTTTTTTTTCCCCCTCACCCCAGTTTTGGTTCTCTTCTGATTTGGTTAACATATAAGTTTCTGGAGTCATTGCTACCCTTTTAGTATTTTGTTCTCTCATTCACCTATTGTTCTCTGGATAAAATGGCAAAGTGGAAGAATTGACCTCAAAAAAAAGGAACAAGAGGTAGTACCGACAACTAGGGACCTAATCAATATGGACATTTAGTAAGATGTCAGAACTAGAGTTCAGAATGATTATCAAGATGCTAGCTGGCTTGAAAAAACCATAGAAGATAGTAGGGAATTCCTTTCTGGAGAAATAAAATCCATTTCTGGAGAAATAAAATAATGAAAATCTAACCAAGTTGAAATTTAAAAAAAAACTATTAATGAGGTGCAATCAAAAATGGCTCTTATTCTAGGATAAATGAGGCAGAAGAGAGAATTAGTGATATAGATGACCAAATAGTGGAGAATAAAGAAGCAGAGAAAAAGAGAGATAAACAACTATTGGACCACGAGGGGAGAATTTGAAAGATAAGTGATAGCATAAGATGCAACAATATTAGAATAATTGGGATCCCAGAAGAAAAAAGAAAGAGAGGGGCAGAAGGTATATTGGAGCAAATTATAGTAGAGAATTTCCCTAATATGGAAAAGGGAACAAGCATCAAAATCCAGGAGGCACAGAGAATCCCCCTCAAAATCCATAAAAATAGGTCAATGCCAAGTCATCTAAAAGTAAATTTTACAAGTCTCAGTGATGAAAAGAAAACCTGAAAGAAGCTCTGGAGAAGAGGTCTCTAACAGACAATGGTAGAAATATTAGATTGGTAACAGACCTATCCACAGAGACTTGACAGGCCAGAAAGAACTGGAATGATATATTCAGAGCACTAAACAAGAAAAATATGGAGCCAAGAATACCATATCCAGCTAGGCTATCATTGAAAATAGAAGGAGAGATTAAAAAAGCATCCAGGAAAACAAAAACTAAAAGAATTTGCAAATACCAAACCAGCCCTATAGGAAATATTGAAAGGAGTCCTCTAAGCAAAGAGAGGGCCTAAAAGTAGTAGACCAGAAAGGAACAGAGACAATATACGGTAACAGTCACCTTACAGGCAATACAATGGCACTAAATTCATATATTTCAATAGTTACCCTGAACATTAATGGGCTACATGTCCCAATCAGAGACACAGGGTATCGGAATGGATAAAACAAAAAATAAAACAAGAACCATTGATATGCTGTCTGCAAGAAACTCATTTTAGACCCAAAGACACCTCCAGATTTAAAGTGGGGGGGGGAAACAATTTACCATGCTAATGAACATCAGAAGAAAGCTGTGGTGGCAATCCTTATAGCAAATAAATTAGATTTTAAGCCAAATACTATAATAAGAGATGAGGAAGGAAGCAGCCAATTATATGAACCAACTAATAACAAATTCAAAGAAACACATCAACAATAATACAATAATAGTAGGAGATTTTAACACCACCCCCACTGAAACAAGGTTCATCTAAACAAAAGATCAACAAGGAAATAAAGGCCTTAAATGACACACTGGACCAGATGGACATCACAGATATATTCAGAACACTCTATCCCAAAGCAACAGAAATTACATTCTTCTCTAGTGCACATGGAACATTCTTCAGAATAGATCGCATCGTGGGTCATAAATCAGGCCTCAACTGGTAACAAAAGATAGGGATCATTCAATGCATATTTTTAGACCATAATGCTTTGAAACTAGAACTCAACCACAAGACAAAAGTTGGAAAGATCTCAAATACATGGAGACTAAAGAGCATCCTACTGAAAAATGAATGGGTCAACCAGGAAATTAAAGAAGAATTGAAAAAATTCATGAAAGCAAATGAAAATGAAAACCCAACTATTCAAAATCTGTGGGACACAGCAAAGGCAGTCCTGGGAAGAAAGTATATAGCAATACAAGTCTTTCTCAAGAAACAAGAAAAGTCTCAAGTACACAACCAAGGCCTACACCTAAAGAAGCTGGAGAAAGAACAGCAAAAGCCTAAATCCAGCAGGAGAAGAGAAATAATAAAGACCAGAGCATAAATCAATGAAATACAAACCAAAAGAACAGCAGAACAGATCAACAAAACTAGGAGCTTGTTCTTTGAAAGAATTATTAAAACTGATAAATCCCTGGCCAACTTATCAAAAAGAAAAGGGAAATGACTCATGAATGAAATGAAAGAGGAGAGATCACAACCAATACCACAGAGATAAAAATAATTATAATAACATATTATGAGCAACTATACACCAGGATATTTGACAATCTGAAAGAAATGAATGCATTCCTAGAGACATGTAGACTACCAAAACTGAACCAGGAAGACACAGAAAACCTAAACAGACCCATAACCAGTAATGAGATTGAAGCAGTCATCAAAAATCTCCCAAAAAACAAGAGCCCGGAGCCAGATGGCTTCCTAGGGCAATTCTACCAAACATTTAAAGAAGAATTAATACCTATTCTCCCAAAATGTAAAACTGGAAGAAAAATTCCCAAACTCATTTTATGAGACCAGAATCCACTCCATCCCAAACCAGACAAAGACCCCATCAAAAAGGAGAATTATAGACCAATATCCCTGATGAACATGGATGCAAAAATTCTCACCAAAATACTCGCCAATGGGATCCAACAGTACATTAAAAGGATCATTCTATGACCAAGGGGCATTTATTCTAGGGCTACAAAGTTGGTTCAACATCCACAAATCAATCAGTGTGATACAATACATTAATAAAAGAAGGAACAAGAACCATATAGTATCTTTAATAGATGTTGAAAAAGCATTTGACAAAGTATAGTATCATTTCTTGATCAAAACTCTTCACAGCATAGGGATAGAGGGTACATACGTCAATATCATAAAAACCATCTATGAAAAACCCACCGCAAATATCATTCTCAATGGGGAAAAATTGGAGCTTTCCCCCTAAGGTCAGGAACATAGAGATGTCCGCTATCACCACTGCTATTCAACATAGTACTAGAAGGGGGCGCCTGGGTGGCTCAGTGGGTTGAACCGCTGCCTTCGGCTCAGGTCATGATCTCAGGGTCCTGGGATCGAGTTCCGCATCGGGCTCGCTGCTCGGCGGGGAGCCTGCTTCCTCCTCTCTCTCTCTCTCTCTGCCTGCCTCTCTGCCTACTTGTGATCTCTCTCTGTCAAGTGAATAAATAAAATCTTTAAAAAAACAAACAAACAACAAAAAAAAAACACATAGTACTAGAAGTCCTAGCCTCAGCAATCAGAAAACAAAAAAGAAATAAAAGGCACCTGAATCAGCAAAGAAGATGTCAAACTCTCACTCTTTGCAGATGATATGATACTTTATGTGGAAAACCCAGAAGACTCCATTCCAAAACTGCTAGAACTCATACAAAAATTCAGTAAGGTGTCAGGATATAAGATCAAGGCACAGAAATCAGTTGCATTTCTATACACCAACAACAAAACAGAAGAAAGAGAAATTAAGGAGTTGGTCCCATTTATAATTGTACCCAAAACCATAGGATACCGAGGAATAAACCTAACCAAAGAGGCAAAGAATCTGTACTCAGAAAACTGTAAAGTACTCATGAAAGAAATTGAGGAAGACACAAAGAAATGGAAAAATGCTCCATGCTCATAGATTGGAAGGACAAGTATTGTGAAAATGTTTAGGCTACCTAAAGCAATCTACACATTTAAAGCAATCCCTATCAAAATGCCATCTACTTTTTTTTTCAAAGAAATGGGACAAATGATCCTAAAATTTATTTGGAACCAGAAAAGATCCTGAATAGCCAGAGGAATGATGAAAAAGAAAACCAAAGTTGATGGCATCACAATTTTAGACTTCAAGCTCTATTACAAAACTATAATCATCCAAACACTATGGTACTGGCACAAAAACAGACACATAGATCAATGGAACAGAATAAGGGGCCCAGAAATGGATCCTCAACTCTATGGTCAATTAATCCTGGACAAAGCAGGAAAGAACATCCAATGGAAAAAAGACAGTATCTTCAACAAATGGCATTGGGAAAATTAGACACCACATGGAGAAGAACAGAAGTGGACTGTTTCCTTACACCACACACAAAAATGGATTCAAAATGGATTTAAGACCTCATTGTGAGACAGGAATCCATTAAAATCCTTGAGGAGAACACAGGCAGCAACTTCTTCAACCTCAGCCACAAGAACTTCTTTCTAAAAACATCATCAAAGGCAAGGGAAGCAAGGGCAAAAATGAACTATTGGGACTTCATCAAGATCAAAAGCTTTTGCACAGCAAAGGATACAGTCAACAAAACCAAAAGACAACCAACAGAATGGGAGAAGATATTTGCAAATGACATATCAGGTAGAAGGCTAGTATCCAAAATCTCTAAAGAACTTATGAAATTCAACACCCAAAGAACAAATAATCCAATCAAGAAATGGGCAGAAGACATGAACAGATATTTCTGTGAAAAAGATATCCAGATGGCCAACAGACACATGAAAAAGTGCTCCACATCACTCGGCATCAGGGAGATATATGTCAAAACCACAGTGTGATACCACCTCACACCAGTCAGAATGGCTAAAATTAACAAGTCAGGAAATGACAGATGTTGGCAAGGATATGAGAAGAAGGCATATGTAGAAGGCAAGAACCCTTCTACACTGTTGGTGGGACCGTAAGCTGGTGCAGCCACTCTGGAAAACAGCATGGAGATTCCTCAAAAAGTTGAAAATAGAGCTACCCTATGACCCAGCAATTGCACTACTGGGTATTTACTCTAAAGATACAGATGTAGTGATCCGAAGGGGCACATGCAGATGAATGTTTATAGCAGCAATGTCCATAATAGTCAAATTGTGGAAAGAGCCTAGATGTCCATCAACAGATGAATGGATAAACAAGATGTGGTATATGTATACAATGGAATACTATGGAGCCATCAAAAAAAATCTTGCCATTTTCAGTGACTTGGATAGAACTAGAGGGTATTATGCTAAGCGAAATAAGTCAATCAGTGAAACAATTATCATATTATCTCTTTGATATGAGGAATTTGAGAGGCCGGGCAAGGGGTCATGGTGGGGAAGGGAGGGAAAAATGAAACAAGATGGGACTGGGGAGGGAGACAAACAGTAAGAGACTCTTAATCTCAGGAAACCAACTGGCGGTTTCTGGAGTGGGAGGGATAGGGTGGCTGGGTGATAGACATTGGGGAAGGTATGTGCTATGGTGAGTGCTGTGAATTGTGTAAGACTTATGATTCACACACCTGTACCTCTCAAACAAATAATACATTACATATTAATGAAAAACAATAAAAATAAAAAATTCCTCTCCTTGATTATTATTGATACTGAAATATTTTCATGTTTATTAGCTAAATTTAATTCATTTTCTTTTATCAATTACTCTCTTATTCATTTTGATTATAATATTTTAAAATTAGCAATACTGATCCTTTTGTTTTCAAAGATTATATATACTTTCCTGTTGTCTTTAGACCTTCACTGTGGATTTTATTTTGTTTTCCCTTTTAAAATTTTTACATAGAAAACTTTGTCAGTCTTTCCCTATATGGAATTATGGGGTATTGGACACAGAAAACCTTACTTTTGAAAAGCTTTCAAAATTATTTTCTTTTTAAAGATTTCATTTGTTCCATTTAAATATTTATCTGAGGTTTTCTTGTTGGAGATACCTATCTGGAGAATTTTTCACATTTTACATCTTTGGTGCTTCAATTGGTCATACAAAGTGAAATGGGAACAGAGACAAGGAGATGGCAAATTTGATCTGGCAGAAAAAAAATGGTGTATTTGTTTATTTTGGCTTGGTTTTATTAACTATTAGACAGGATTCTTATGGTGTAAGTAAGGTAGTTATCTATTGCTATGTTAAAAACAAAAACAAATCCAAAAAATTACCCCTTACAATACTATGACTTAAAATAAAAATACACCTTTTCTATCCTCAGTTTCTTTGGGTCTTGAGTTTTGACTTATCTGAGTGCTTCTGCTTCAAGGGTCTCTCATAAATTGTAATCAAGATGTGTGCTGGAGTTGTAATCATCTGAAAGATTGAGCTAGGGGTTCTACTCCCAAGGTAATGCACCCAAATGGCTGCCAAGGTATGGCCCATGAACGCCCAGCTCCACCCTAAATGGGGCCTCTTTGCAGGACCATGTGAGTGTCCTCAGAAATGGTACTGGTTTTCCCCAGACCTAATGATCCAAAACAGAGCAAGTTCAGTGCAAAGTACCCTTTCTATGATATTTCGACTTCAAAGTCAAGTTGCCTCACTTCTGCCATATTCAATCTTTTAGAAGAAAGCTACTAAGAACCCAAGTAAAGTTGTCAGGAGTGGACATCATCTCCAAGCTCAGCTTTCTATGTTGATTTTGGGCCTAGCCAGGCATTTTCTTGGGTTTTAAGATGATGCCAAATTTGGTGAGCACATTCTATCATCTTGATATGCTGATTTGCTTAGTTCTGGGGTCACATGTTCCACCATTAAAGCTTCTGGTAAACCCAGACCCAGGCCATGCAAATTAAGAGTGAAGAAAAACTAGACATCTGCATAGAAAATAGAGATATTTATAGAAGAAGGTGGAATTGATGCTAGTGAGATACAAAACTAGTATCTACTATATATCCAGGTATACACAAACCTGAATGACACGCCAGTATGTTTTAGATTATAATTCCTATTGGGCAGAATTTATATTTCTCAAATTTACTTTAGATAGTGCTAATTAGAGTATCATACACAAAGATGTATCTACCCACTGCTTCTGAATGATTATTGAAGAATGATTTCAGATTATTTGACCACAGATGTTTCTAGCCAGGAGTCATAAATAAATACAGACGATCAGAATGCAGAGAGCATAACTAAAGGCAGCCTGGGTTAAATGGGTATTGAAACAAGAACTGAGCATTGCTGGGAGATCTTCATAGCAGCAGGTGAAACAGCACAGTTGAATAGGTGGCAAAGCCTAGTGTTTGTTGTCCCTATAACCACCGAAGAAGAATAATGTCAAATCCCACCATGAACACATGCCCTATGTCAATTTAAAAAAATTGGGGAAAATACAGGAGTACCTATGTCCTTTTTATTGCATATGTTCCCTTATGTTCATTCAAATTAATAGTAGCATGTCACAAACTTACACTACAATTTCCCCAAATTTGACAAATATTGCAGAGATTTTCTAATGTTATACTGTCTTGAAAATTCCTCTGTGCTGCAGAAGACTCTTGACAACCAAGCCACAGAGATTTCTTACCTCTCACACCATCATTCAAAACATCTATTTAGCTGAATGGCCGGGAAGAGATAGCAGCGAAGACCACACACAGAAAGGAGGAGGGAGTACTGTAGTTTCCCACAGACATTACTGCAAGGGGAATGCCTGTGTCAACAGCAGCTCCAGCAGAAAGGTAAAGTTACCCAACGGGGATCCAACAATTAGTACAATTCATGTCAGTTCACGCTGTTTCTTTTTACATAAGTTCCTTATGGCATAGCTGCATATTCTCAGGCTTGACACAACTGATTGTGTGTTTAGACACATTGTTGGCATAACTTGAGCCATCTAAAGTTCTGATCCCAAAATGCCCCTTTAACTATACACAAAGGCTGAAATCCCATAGGAGTGATGCCTTCAGATAAGTTTTTTTGTCACAGTGCTAAGGAAATCAACAGAAAGAGAATAGTTCCAGAATGGGTTCTTAAACACACATCAATGCCTAGAAAGAGCTTACTGGTCTCCTTCTACACTGCTACTTGCTCCATAGGAGAGAGACTCCCATGGCGTTTTAAATTTCTTCATGGTCCCGTGATGGACACATGGGGATACATGGCCCTTTGTATAGGAGGATGAAACGATGGTATAGAAGAAGACATAAAAGAGAGAAGGATGGAATTGGAAAAACTTAATTTACTTCAGTAATGTGGCTGGGGGAAACACAATTCATTTGCTGGGAGGAAGGAGGTAGGAATTGAAGCATTAGCCTATGATTGGTTAGTCAACTGTGGCCTTTGATTCCATCTTCACTGTATTAATCAGGGTTCTCCAGAGAAACAGCACAAATATGGTGTGTGTGTGTGTGTGTGTGTGTGTGTGTAGACAGATAGGTAGATAGAGATGTATAGATAGATAAATGATACAGATTTTTAAAAACTGCTCATATAATTGTGGAAGCTCACAAGTCTAAGATCTTCAGGGTATGCTGGAGACCTAGAAACAGTTGATGTTGTAACATGCTGATAGAATTTGTTTTGCTAAGTGGAGGTCAGTCCTTTTTCTTTTGAGAACGTCAACAGATTAGATGAGATCCATCTCATTATCGAGGGTAATCTCCTTTATTAAGAGTCTACTGATTTAAATGTTAATTTCATCTAAAAATACCTTCACAGAAATATCTAAAATAAAGTTGGACCAAATATCTAGGTACTGTGGCTTAGCCAACTTAATGTGTAACATTTAACTATTACATTATTTGTAGCCACTGTTGGAGAAAAAAATGGTTTTAGGACTGTATCCTCCAACTTTGTCTTGCCTAACCAAAAAACAAACAAACAACCAAACAAAAAAAAAAAAACAACCCACCTCTCTGAATGAGGTTTTCAATCACTACTCTAAAAGCTATGATCACAGAAATGTGACATGCAATGAAGATTTGGCAAAATGATGGCCTTTGTCTTATTCAGGGCAGTTCACTGAGCCACATAATTTGAAGACATAAAATATTTTGCCCCGTGTCAAAGGTAATACAGCTCACACAGATGCCAATTTTCAGCCACTGGGGTATAATAATTAGTGTTCAATGATCTGTTGACAGACACACCTTACAGATGATCTGAAGAAAATGATCACTTTTATGTAATCATATGTATTTGTTTACTCAGTCTATAAAATATTTAATGCCCATAATATGCTAGTATGTGAGTTAGATGCTAAATATATGGAGATTAATAGCTTGAAAAAATCCCTTTCTTCACCATTAAAATAAAGAGGCAGGTTAATATGGGCCCATTCCTCTCCTCCAAAAGAAAGTGGAAAGTGTTTTGGAAGATCCTAATTTACTGTGCAGGAGTTAGGTAAAGGAATGATTTTCTGAGGTGATTCTTGAAAGTCATAATAATAATAATAAGTAATAATAGTAAATCATAATTATTGCTAATAATAAGTAATAAAAATTACTTATTATTAATAATTATTATTACTTATTATTGCTAATAAGTAATAGTAATAGAAAATAGCAGATTCCCTGAGCACTTTTCATATACCAGGCATGGTTATAAATGTTTTCCAGATATTCATTTATTTAATGACTAATACTTTACCAGAAGCTTGGGGTGGGATGGCATTCTAGATAAAAGGCACAGCACCTACAAATGTGGTGGCCTGAGAGATGGACTCCCCTCAAAGAACTACAAGTTCTTAGTAATGGAACGAGGCTACTATGCAGAGTATCGGTAAATAAGACTGCAGATCCTGCCTCCTGGAGATCCCTGTTCACAGCAGGCATTGTCCCCCTTAGCCTCTAGGTCTTGCACCCACACTCAGTGCATTCAATTATGTAGTAGTTCACCTAACCGACTCAGGTGCTCTGAAGGTAGTTACCTGGTTATTTATGGTGTCAATTGCCTTAGGGTCCCAGTGTGTTTCCTTTGTTCCCTGAATCAATGAGGGGCACCCAGAATCATTGCCACCATCACAGCTGCCCTCACCTTTGGTGCATTTGGGATATGGAGTATTAAGAAGTTTTCTCTTTGCCAACTGGATTCTGTATATTCTATCAGATACACACACACACACACACACACACTCACACACACACATAGAAATCATATCAAGGACTTTGGTGTAACAGAAGAAGTCATCACATGCTCAAATACCATTATGATAATTTTGGCTACTGGGTTGATGCCTCAATCATCCATTGTTTTCAGGTTTTCTGATGATTTTGGTTGCACTGGACTCATGTGAATATCAAAATCCTCCTGACCTTGGAAGCAGTGACACCATTTGTTTCCTCATCTCAAGACTCAAGGACTGTTTATTCTGTCTCTGTACTTGGAGAGCAGAGAGAGACAGACAGCATCTGAATCTGCTGACTGTCCCCCTAGGACCATAAATCTTCTTTCTTGATGGTCTTTGTCTAGTGTCCTTTCAAAGACTCTCCGTTAGTCCCCTGCTGAGAATCAAAGGATAGAACTGAATGGCTTAATATGCAAACATGGTAGCTTATAAACTGCTGACATCCCAGGCGAGAGGCCCTTTTGGGTACTTTAATGTTCCTTTTCATATTCTTACTCTGTTCTCTGTGCTTTATGTCTTTGTCAGGGTCCTAGTGGTAGCAGGGCCAAAGCTGTACAAGAGCTCAGGGACTCAGAGACAGCTCGGAAGATAGAGGAATTTCTAAAGTCAAAGTGACATTCATAACAGGAGTCCAGAAAGTTGGAAAAAAACCCTAAGCAGATCCGTCTCTAAGGTCAGTTATTGAAGGAACAAAAGGTCAAGATATTTGAAGTAGAGGAACTGCCTTGTATGAGATGGCAACAGAGCAGAATGTTAGCCTGAAGGGTCTCAGATTTTTTCTTGAGTCTTTTGGGTTTTCTATCAGAATTTCTACTATTTTGCCTGAATGTAGAGCTTTGGGGTTGCTGAGGGACCCATGCTTCATCTTCCCCCTACCTTCAGTTTTTCTTTCTTGTTCTGCTTCCTGCGTATCGTTTGAAATTATGTTTTATTTTCTTTCCAGTGTGTAGAAACGTTGCTCTGACATCATTTCCTTTAGTTACTGTATCTTACTACTGTAGTAAAACTCCATGGTCCAAGTCCTCCAGGACTGATTTTTAAATGAAAAACACACTGTGTTTCTAATAGCATTTTAAAAATAAAAGTTCAATTGACATAAAATTTGTAGTCCATGAAAGTCTTATAGAATATCCAATTCAGTAATTATATTCATGGGGTTGTCTATCTAATTTGAGAATACTTCATCATCCCCCCAAAGAAACCTCATATCCATTAATTGTTATTTACCATTTCCTTCCTTCCCTTGGCCTCTGGTAACCCTTAATCTATTTTCTCTTTTTATGGATTTTCCACTCTGGATATTCCATGTAAATGAGATTATACCATTTGTGGTTCATTTTGCAACTGGCTTCTCTTTCACTTGGCATAATATTTTTGAGGTTCATCCATGTTGTAGCATGTGTCAGTAATACTTTCCTTTTCATTGCTGAATAATATTCCACTATAGAAACACACCACATTTGGTTTTACGTTCTTTAGTTAATGGAGATACGGGTTTTTCCCACCTTTTGGCTATTATGAGTCACACTTCTATGACCATTCGTGTATAGATTTTATTGTAGACTTGGGTTTTAAATTCTTCTGAATATATACCTGCTGGTGGAATTATTGGGTTATATGGTAATTTTTTTTAACCTTTTGAAGAACTTCCAGACCATTTTCCAAGGAGGCTGCACTGTTGTCATGTTGACTAGTAGTACATAAATTTCCAGTTTTCCATATTCTCATCAACAATTCTTATATGTCTGTCTGGTTATAGTTATTCTAGTGTGTACAAACTGGTATCTCATTACAGTTTTGATTTGCAATTCCTTGCTGGTTAATGCTGTTGAGCATCTTTGCATGTGTTTACTGGACATTTGTGTATCTTCTTTGGAGAAAGTCTATTGGAAAACTTTGATCATTGTTTAAACTGGGTTGTTTTTTTATTGCTAGGTTGTAAGAGTTCTTTATATATTCTAAATGTAAGTCCCTTATTAGATACATGACTTGCAAATTTTTTTTCCAATTCTGTGAGGGGTTTTTTTGTTGTTGTTTTGTTTTTTATTTTGCTTTCTCCATGGTATCCTCTGAAGCACAAGGTTTTAATTTTGATGAAGTTCAAGTTAACTATTTTCTTTTGTCACTTGTTCCTCATATTTGGTTCTTGATATGCCTAAGGTATGGCTGGAATTTAGAAAAACCCTGCTCTCTATCCACACAGTCTAGTTTTAAAGATTGTTATCTCACTGTGGGTATAAGAAAGTCCAAACTCAAGGCTGAAAAGTCCTAACTCAAGTCTATAGTACAAAGAGGCAGTAAAACTTTATGAAAGGTCTCCTTTTGGGTTTAAGAAAAAAGAGCTTGCTTATTGCTGGGATGGAAAAAAAAGACATATTAAAAACACATTTTCAGGGCGCCTGGGTGGCTCAGTGGGTTAAAACCTTTGCCTTTGGCTCAGGTCATGATCCCAGGGTCCTGGGATCGAGCCCCGCATTGGGCTCTCTGCTCAGCGGGGGGCCTGCTTCTTCCTTTCTCTCTCTCTACCTGCTTCTCTGCCTACTTGTGATCTCTGTCAAATAAATAAATAAAATCTTAAAAAAAAAACAAACAAACACATTTTCAACTTACATAGGCTTTAGATGTAGAAAGATGTACAGTCTGTAGAGTATCACAAACCTACTCAAAAGACACAAAGCTGAAAGGGCTGGTTGATCTGAGTCAGAGCTGGGAGTGTGTGGTAAAGCATTGAATGCCAAGGCAAGAATGAATGATATTCTGTCATGAAGGAACCATTCGATATTTGGGGGAAAGGTACGAACATGATTCCTTTGGGGATTTATGAATTAATCAGACTGCAGTCTGGAGAAATTATTGCAAAAATACAGCATAGAGGGAAGAAGGCCAATCAAGAGTCTGTGGCAATGGGCTAGGGGAGAGTCAGTGTATATGGGAAGATTGGTGGTAAGAGTGGAGCAAGGAAGGAGAATGGCACGGTGGTGCCGTGGTGGCTCTGTGATGTCCTTGACAGCTGCTGGGATGCAGAGTGGGGGCTGACAACAGGAGCCAGAAAACAAGCTAGTTTAAATAAGAAAAAATCTTCCTGATTAACTAGATAAAGAGCCATTTTGAAGTAATTGTGGTGTATTGTTTGGATGTTCCAGCGGGTTTGGATTTTCCTTAATCAGAAATAATCTCAATTACATTGTTTTTGAAAAATATTCCTGCAAAATTTTTTCCAGCCCCCAGGACAGATACTTTTGAAAAGGCGAATTTATTCATATTGCCATTTTGACTCTAGCTGTAATGAGGAAAGGAGCCTCAACTCTATTTTCAGCTTCTCATGGAAACATCTTAAAACTCTCATTTCTCTATGCAAATTAAAGCCACCTTAAATGGTAGTATGTGTTTCCCTCTTAAAGAGAGATTAAAAAAAAAAGTTGTATATATGTGACTGCAATAGGATATGAGACAGTGTTCTTCTGTATATATTTTTGTACTTATATATTGCTCCACTGTAGGCCCTGGGGGCTTCCAACAGACATTAAATTTGTACAACAGATCTAAAGGAGTGAAAGGAAGTTCATTCATTCTTTCTGGCTTTTATTTTCATAAGCTCTAGTGACCTAACCTCTGAAGAACAAAGATAGCTAATCTAGATTCCGATTTACAGAATTCAAGAAAAGATAAGCAATGTATATATCTACATACATTCAAGCAGACATTGGTTACCATATTTCTCACACAGTGATATGACAAAATCACCTTGAGGGCTCATTCTCATTTTTTCTGCTGGCAGCTTTTTTTGCTTATATGTTTGTGTGTGTGGCTCTATTTTAGTCACAGGAACTTTCAGAAACATGACAAATGTTGTGGACCCTTTCCCAGAAAGCACACTAGATTTTGCATATACTTTTAGAGGGCGTGCAGATTTCCTTAAACCCAATCTCACTTTGTGAAGAGGTCTCTTGTAGCATCACACTTGAAGACTAGAGATGCTCTTAGATACCAGTCTCAAAGTGTTACACTGGGGGGACTGTCTAAAACCATGTACAAATTATACTAAAAAAAATTTTTTTAAAAAACCCTCATATCTTGTATATCTTAACCCCCATGACCACTCATATGAAAGGGACCCAGAAACACCTCACGCCCTTTCAAAGTGGAGAGGTCTGTGAGGATCTGGTGGGTCAGCAAACACCTGGCTCTGCGCTACAGAGAGAGCAGAGGAGGGGAGCTTTTTAAGGGCAATGGTCACAGAGGGACCTCCATGAATGATTGGATGGGTTGACCCTATGCCAAGGAGCTCACTGAAGGGGGTGCAGCTACCATCTAGGCCATGTGTCAGCCCACAGACACATGCCCTCCAGTATGCCCTCCATGTCTAGCTGCAGGAGCAATTTCTCTCTGATCCTGACAAATGAGCTGTGTAGGCTAGTGATGGCTCTGATTCAAGGACAGTGGCAGAAACTGTGGTCCTCCTGAAGTCAGTGGAATAGGTTACATCACCACCTAAATTATCACTGAGAGGGACTGAGTTTTAGAGGGAAGAGGAAGACAACATGAAAATCAGGCCAACCCCCAAAGCCTGGAGGTCAGGTCCCCTCTGAACCCAGACCCTACATTTGGAAGTAGAAAGTGGAGTGGAGGGTCAGCCCTGGCAGGGAATCTGCGTTTGAACCTGCCTGAAGATCTACCCAAATGAGACTAATCAAGCTCAAAGAAATGATAGGAAGTCAGAGTCTGCTGTAACTCAAATTATTTGTGTCCCTACCTCCTCCTTCAGCAGACACACCCAGTCTTTGAAACTTGCTAGGATGGGCTCCATATAGGAGGTGATAATACAGAAAACAAAGAACCCTAGTCCTTTTGCAAGACTAAATGGAATATGCAACTTTCTGACTTGTGTGTTATATCTGTTCTCCCCTATAGTCAATAAGCCTCCCTCTACACATTTGTGTGTTTACTTGTGGATTCCTTGAAGGTCTCAAAATGCTTTGTCCATAGAAGATGCCCAACAAATTTGCACAGGAAGAGCTTCATCAATGACTTAGAATGTGATGAGGCACGTTTAGCTCTTTCACAAAGACTGGCTGCCTTTTCAAACTCCAAATAACTTCTGTCTTTGTTTTCATCACATTTTATGTCTTTGTTGTCAGTGTTTTGGGTTTTGGCAGAAGAAGAGAAGAGGCAAACCTGTTAGTTATATATGTGTAATATATACACTCAAATGTTGGCATATCCACAAGCTAAGCCTGATAAAAATCTGTTCAACAATCTTACTAAATTAGTTCTTTAATCCTATGAAAGGAGAAAACTACTGGGAGATGAATAGAAGTCTTAGAAGATGCTGGCGTAGCAATTCTGAAAGCTAATTCTGAAGATTTCTCTAATTAAGTTGGAAATAGTAAGGCACATTTCTCCCTAGCATTCCTATTTCCAAAGCAATATGGCACTTGTGTCCCTGGCAGCAGTATGGGATCTCTTCAGAGGATGACATTACTACAACCTACCTTTAGTTTGTGACTAGGACCTATGACACACCTGGACAGAAGCAGCTAGACAAGGCACCAGTATGAAGGGCTGCATCCATTGTCTGCCTAGAATATACAACGTTGTGTAACATTTTACTCTGTTGAAATATCTTTGGATATTTATTGTTTTTTTTACATTAATGATAATTTGAGATCATTTTTCTTTCCAGAATGAAGATCTTTCTCTTCCTCAGCTTTCTTTGATTAACCCCCAATACTTATATTTTAATTTTTAACTGTTCTTTCTATAAATACTATACTGCATTTTTTTTTGATACATGCTTCTTTTTCACTGTGTATGTAACTCCATATCAGTCCACAGAGATTGCCTTCATGGTTTTTAAAACATATGTACTATTACATTGCACAGTCCCAATGTAAGTGTCTCGCAAGAGAAAATGGGTTAATACAGTTTTTACTTTAGTGTTTTTTATAATCAATGTTCTTATAAACACCTTGAACACATATTTTTGTGCACTGTCTAGTAAATTTCTCTTGGTTTTCAGAAATAGAATTGCCAAGTCTAATTGTACATGCCTTTAAACTCTTGATTCATATTGACAGTCCAATCTAGTATAGTTGTACTGTTCTAGACACTGACCCGGTACTTCCCAACCTTTGTTAAATCATGACACACAGAGGAAGTGATAGTATTTACATGGCATGAAGTTAAACAGCAGCAGGTGTTCTCAGCCAGACCAACAAGCCACTGCCACCTTTAAGGTTGGAGTAACAATTCACTCTTAGCCCATTTCTGAGTCAACATTCAGGAAGTGCTGTTCTATGTGTCCAAGCTTATTATCAATATTTTTAAAAATCTCCAATCCAATTTGCAAAAAAAATCCTCATTTCTAATTGTGTATTTCCTTGATAATTAGTAATGTTGAACAATGTTTTCTGTACAGACTGCCATATTTTTCTAAGAATTAGGTCTATACAGGCTTTGCTCACGTACCACCAATGTGAGCCACCTGGGGGTTGCTAACCTCCACACTTCTGAAACTCTGCTGGCTAATCTCTCTCCCCACATCCTCTGAACCATGGTTTCTGAGAATTCAGCACAGAGTAGGGTTGCTCAAAGGTTCCTCCCCTGTGGATGCTGTCCTGCTCAGCCCTGCTGTTCCCCACTCTGAAAACGCTGTCTTTACAGTTCCAAACACAGTGTTAACATAAGTTTATTTTGAGATATAAATGTTTCAGGAATTCTGGAGATCAGAGGGGCTTACATCATAGACTAGCCAATAAATTAAAGCGAGGTTAAAAAAAAATTAAAGCGAGGTATCGGACTTCACTGTTCCTGAAGCTTTTGTCCATGCCTCCCTGGGGGAGACTCTGAGCTGTCCTGCACTTGCTCTGCTCTTGCCCAAGGCTATTTCGCATCTTTCCCCCATCTCTGCCCTTCTCAGAGCTAGTGGAAATGCAAGGCAACCTCGATCTCATACTTGGCTTTTCAATTAGGCTCAGAGAGGGTTTTTGTTTTGTTTTGTTTTGTTTTATTTTGTTTTGTTTTTTTCCTCAGATGATAAAAGCTATCAAGGTGCTTCCTGAACAAAAAACCCACTCTGTTCTGTGATAAAGATAAAAGGGTCATGGTCTTTTGCTCATTTCTGTTGTCTTTTTTACAGGAGTTCCCCCTCATTTCTATCGTGGGGTGTTTATTTTTCCTTTTCACATATGAAAGTTCTATAGATCCCATTTCTGCCACTTAGAAGCTGCAGACTCTGGATAATTATTTTAACTTCTCTGTGCCTCAGTTTCGTCATCTGGAAAATGAGGCTAGAGTCGCACATATTTCATGAGATGGTGGGGTAAGTGAATTAACATAAGTTTCTTACCATGTCTGGCACCTAGTAATCACCGTATATGTCAATGATCTGACATTTATTATTATTACTAAGAATATTAATCTCTTCTACACATTGCAAATAATTTTCAGTTTGTAATCTGCATTTTTAATTTGGGCAATCTATCTTTTATTCTGTGAAAATTCTTGTGTGAGCTGTCAAGTTTTTTCCTTTTACGGTTTCTGGCTTTAAATTCGTGCTAAGATGGTCTCCACTTTAAGTTAATCTTCAAAAATTCATTTGTACTTTTATATTTACTGTTAAATTATTACTCATCCTGTAAATGCTTCTTAAAAGTGCCAGGGAGGGAATACAGCACCTTTAATCCCCAAAAGAATATTTGTATATTCTTAGACCTTATGAGTGTGTTCCTTAAATTCTAGATTTAATAAAGACAATAAAAAAGTCACCTTAGAATGACTGGACTGTATTATCCCATAGCATGGGTTGAAATAATTCACAAAATTATAAACTTTAGTCAGTGGGTTCTTACTTTAAAGCCCAGACTGTCCTCAGAAAGGTATTTATGAAAATGAGCCAGTTTGGCTGGAGGACATATCCCTGAAGAACTGGGTTCTCCTCTTCTCTCTTCCCTTTTAGCATGATCCTCACCTGACTGAGGGCTCTGTACTCCTGGTGTGAATTTAAAGCAGGTGTCGCAACCAGCTTTAAATTCCTTGATATTAAGAGAAAGTTCTTGGTTTCACAAGGGGGTAACTGTTCTGCATAGACCAAATACAGACTGTTCCTCAAACTGTTCATGACCATCTGTGCCTGATCCCACTCGCTCTTGCAGATCCCACCACAGGCAGACCTAGGCAGATCTAGTCTCCGCTCAAGTCAGCTGCATTCCTGCTGTCGCTACAGCAACTCAGCCACGGGTTCCATTTCTCTGTACTCAGGGTCTCTCGGCTTGCATGGAAAGAAGTAGAAGAAAGAAAGAGTAGTAGATTATGTTGAGTGAAATAAGTCAAGCGGAGAGGGTCAGTTATCATACGGTTTCACTTACTTGTGGAACATAAGGAGTAACACGGAAGACACTGGGAGATGGAGAAAAGAAGTGAGTTGGGGGAAATCAGAGAGGGAGACAAAGCACGAGAAACTGTGGACTCTGAGAAACAAACAGGGTTTTGGAGGGGAGGGGATGGGGGCTTGGGTGAACCCGGTGGTGGGTATTAAGGTTGGGTGAGCCCGGTGGTGGGTATTAAGGAGGGCACAGATTGCATGGAGCACTGGGTGTGGTGCATAAACAATGAATTTTGGAACAATGAAAAAAAAATAAAATTAAACTAAGTTAAAAAAAAATAAAAAGAAAAAAGAAGCAGTAGTAGAAAGAAGCCGGTTCCTGCAACTCTACCCCGCCCTGCAGGAGTCCATGGAGCTCTCAGGGTCCCATTATCACACCTGCCCCTCAGAAATGTTTCAAGTGCCAGCTTTCCTATGAAACTATTTCATGTCCACTAGGGCTAGATTACATCCTCCTGTGTGGGGTCACACGAGGAAAACTGGTTGTGCAAATTTGTACTGCACAGCCCCTAGCCCCAGATGTAGACGATGTGAGCAAGTGTGTAACGGAGAGATGAAAAATCACTCCTGAAGAAGATGGTTACAGCCTCGAGTCCATTATCGTCCTCTTTAAAGGCGGCCTTCTTGAGAATACACGTGTTTGCATTTATAAAATTGAGCATAAGCATTTTTCATTGTTAATCAGAAAACAGTTTATCTAGTAAATCAGTATCCACTAAAATACTAAATCAGTTTAAAATAATAGGGAAAGGACCGTAGGAAGAGGACAGAGTTTAGGGGGATGAGGAAAGACAAGCTGTCAGGTTTTATGGCAAGGCTAGTGGGATGCAGTCAGAACACACGAGCTCATTCAATCATACAACAAATATGACCACTTAATGTGTGCTGACAATGGGCCTGGCACTCAGTACCTATTGACCTTTGGGGAGTTTACGCACTGATGGGGAAACCTGATAAGAGGGGGGTGGAGGGGTGAGTCTGATGGTGGGTATTGTGGAAGGCACGTATTGCCTGGAGCACTGAGTGTGGTGCATAAACAATGAATTTGGAACACTGAAAAAAATTAAATTATATTTAAAAATATATACATAATTATGGGGGCACAAAGGTGGCTCAGTCAGTTAAGTGTCAGACTCTTGGTTTTGGCTCAGGTCATGCTCTCAGGGTCGTGAGGTCAAGCGCCTGTGTCAGGCTTCATGCTCAGCCTGGATTCTGCTTGAGATTCTCTGCCTCTCTCTGTTCCCCACGCCCCTCTCTTTCTCAAATAAATAAAGTCTTTAAAAAAAGATATATGATGGGCGCCTGGGTGGCTCAGTGGGTTAAGCCACTGCCTTCAGCTCAGGTCATGATCTCAGGATTCTGGGATCGAGCCCCACATCGGGCTCTCTGCTCAGGGGGGAGCCTGCTTCCCCCTCTCTCTCTGCCTGCCTCTCTGCCTCCTCATGACCTCTCTCTTTCTCTCTGTCAAATAAATAACTAAATAAATCTTTAAAAAATATGTATGATTACAAATAGCACTGCTTTCCATGTGGCCAAATGAGCAGGGTGCAGGGATGGAAGCAAACTTCAGAGGTGGGAGTTCCTCATTAGGTGGATGGGTCAGGGAAGGTCCAAAGGGAATTTGCAACCAAAAGGATGATGAGACTCCATCATGCGGATGAATCAGACAGGGAGAAAGTCATGTGTGAAGACTCAGAGGGGTGAAGAGTTTAGTGAGTTTGAGGAATTAATGGGACTGATAGGGCTGGAAAGCAATGGAAACAACAGAGAGAGACATGAGGTGAGGTTGTGGGGCGCGCAGGGCTCCCACCATGACGGGCCTTCCCGGCTCCTGGAGGACTTTGGGTCTAATTGAAATGCCATGGGGTCACAAGCAGACTTGAAGCAGGAGAGGATGTGACAGGATTCATACTTTAGGATTATTCTCTGGCTGCTGCATGGGGCACAGACCGTTCTTGCTGTCCTGTCTCTGCCTGAACTTGCACCTAGAGCCACAGCTGCGGGTTGTAAATGTCCTCGGACTTGTGAAACCTTAGACTTTTATTAATGCTCATAGAGAGCTGTGATGGAAAAAGTGAGGGAAGAGTGTGTGTTGATGGTGGAGAGGATAGTATGGATAATTCAGTGAGTAGTTAGGCATAAATGTAGAAATACATGTTAGTAGACCTATGGTTTTGCATCTTCATCCCAAGCCTTCAAATTCTCACCAACTGCAAGTTGATCTTATTGTGCTAAGGCTCTTTGCTGGGTTTTTATTAAAATGCAAATAATTCATAGCAACTTTTTTTTTGGGGGGGGGACTCCCAGCCAGTTATTAGCATTCCTGTATTTCTTATAACTATGTTTCCCTGAGTGGTACCTCAGAAGTAGTGGTGATTTGGGAAGGTATGGAATACTGCATAGGTAAGTTTTGATAAGCGTGTAGGAAAGAACGTGAGGGAATCCTCTCAAAACAAGGGGGATGCCTAGAAAAGTTGGGCAGACAGCCTCTTGTGGAGTGCATGTAATTTGAAGAATAATGTGAAGGCCTAGGGCACACGGTGGAGTGAGAAAAAGAGTAACTTGGAGTAAGGGAGAAGCTCTACAAAGGCTGGTTGGAGTCTTCAGTTCACTTCTTCATAGTCTTAGCTGTGACATTTTTATTCTGTAAGTGATCCTAGCTCAGCACAGATTCTAGAAAGGTGCTTAGTCTCTCTGGTCTCTATCCCTTGTTCTAGGACAGTTAGAGCAGATGACATGATAAGTTGCTTTCTTCTCCGACATCCCATGGACTCCCTCACCATTGAGGAAGGTGAAAGCAAAAGAAAATTTCTTTATCCCATAAACATACAAAGGTACACAGAGGGCAAGGCAAACTGTCCACAGCAGAGTTCATGCAAACCGCCCAGAATTTAGAATGTCGCAGCTGAGGCTGGGAGACTTAGGAAATAATGTTATTCCCTTAAAACATTACCTCAGTTAAAATGGGAAGTTGCCAGGGGCATGGAAAGATCTGCAGGTGAATATTTTTGTTTGTTTGGAGGATATTTGCTGCATTCCTTAGCTGAATTCTTATTATGGACAGTACAGAATCTGGTGAAAATAAAGGCACTCTTGCAATATTCTGAATAAGAAAAAATCTGGGAGAACATCATAGAGTCAGGGATCACCCCTCATCCATCCCATAAAAATAATCTATTATAATTGTTTCATGATATTTATATCACCAGGAAAATGTACCTACATTAGAAATGTACTATACAGACGTATTGGGAGGATAAGGGGAAAAAAGGAATTTTATCTCTAATTAGTACTGACATCCTCATTCATTTTTTTTTTTTTTCTGAAAATTTGGCAGCTACAGAAGAGAAAAATTCTTAAGGCTATGAAAACTGCTTAGAGGAGCACCAACACTTACTTTTAACTCACCTCCTTCATTTGCACTTGAAACTCACTCTTAACCTCTTTAGAGGACAGAAGGGCTTTCTGTACCTTTGTCTGCATTTGCAGAACTGTGCCTCACAGGAGGGAGTCCTGCAGCCAAGGGGAAGTCTTTCTTTTGTTTGAGGACAGTGATGAGGAGGGTCCCCTCCATGTTGGAAACCAATTCCACACTGTTTTCTCAAGTTAGCTCCAGAAACACCTTTTACTTAAGGAAAGGAGAATCAATTTTTCAAAGTAGCTTCTTGGCTAAATTGTGGTCTTAACAATAATAAATGAAAAAACTTCCTACTTGACTATTTTTTTAAAAATAAACTCAAAGTAAAAGGAAGTTGAGAACCTATTTGTAGAAACACAATTTATCTGTATGTGCTAGCCCTTAATTTTTTTTCCAATTTTTTATCTTTTAAAAGATTTATGTATTTATTTATCTGGGGAGAGAAAGAGAGAGAGAGAAGGACAAAGCACGAACACACAGCGGGCAGGGCAGAGGGGGAGAGAGAATCGTGAGCAGACTCCAGAGTCCAACATGGGGCTCCATCCCAGGACCCTGAAATGACCTGTGCCAAAATCAAGTTGAATGCTTAACGGACTGAGCCACCCAGGTGCCCCTAGCCCTTTATTTCTGAGAAAACGTTACTGAGTGCTTTGATGCCTCATTTCCCTATTAACTTGCAGCAGAAGCATAATGTTCTCTTCCCCCACATCTCCCTCTGTCAGGTCCAAAACTGCTAATGTGCCTAACACATGAGGTCATTAAGAAAGCAGGGGAATGAGGAGAATGAAAGCTCTTGAATCAGAGACTGTCTTGATTAGAACATCATTGCCCCACCACGTAGTTGTGTGATGACCACTTGTAGAGCCACGAAAAAAAAGGTCCCTGTCTTGGGGTCTGTGGATTTTTTTTTTTGCATATCGAAACCTACAAACTACATTTACTAAATAACCCTGGCCTCTGACCCTTGGGATCCTGTGCTCGTCATGGGCACAGAACGCTCAAATCTGTTCTCACGATCAACACACTTCAGGACTCAGAGAAATGCTTTTCCCCACTTCTTGCCCTATCTCTTCCAAAGGAAAGTCGCTTCCTCTCAGACACCAGGAAGGTTTGCTGGTTGAGCCGCCGGGGACAACAAAGAAGAACGCTGCTTTGGAGTGTGGGGAGGATTGGAGCTGCCGCAGAGGCGTTTAGATAAAAGACAAATTAATTAACTTGTCAAAACTTCCTTCAGATAGCATAAATGCAATAAATTCTTACATAATGAAGTGTCGTTTCCAAGTTGTACTAAAACAAATGGCTCCAAAGGCGTCCACTAATTAGAGCTGTTTCTGCAACAGTTGTATATGGTGTCTGAGGAATGTTCTGTCCTATTAAACATTAGACAGTTCCCATACATTCAATGTATACATAGGTATGTATGTTGAGATGTAAATGTGAGACGTATGATGCCATCTCTTTACATCAGTGTTTGGGTGGTAGGAACACCTGGAGGGAGAATGGTTTTATTTATTTTTTTAAAGATTTGTTTGAGAGAGAGAGAGAGAGAGAGACAGGAGGGAGGGGCCGAGGGAGACATTTCAACTAGATTCCACATTGAACACAGAGCCCAACACAGGGCTCCACCTCAGAACCCTGAGATCACGACCTGAGCTGAAACCAAGAGTCAGACACTTAACCAACTGAGCCAGCCAGGTGCCCTAGAATGATTTAAAAAAAAAAATTATTATGTTTCAGAAATTAAGATATTCAGCTTTATTTAAATTATTTTAATATCCTTCAAATATACTTGGCATTTGGCTCTTTAATAATTTAAAATATTGTAGAAGAAGATAAATTTCAAATAAATTTGAAACAATGTTTTGATCCTTTATATTTACTTTATAGTTTAGATAAGTTATATTTGATACTCACTATTTGAGTTTTGATAAAATATATTTTATGTTGTGTACTTTCAATACAATTATGCTTTTTTTTTAATCCTTCAGATTACTATAACTGAATCCAAATTAGTGAAAAATCTTGTTTATAAAAGTGCTGAAAGAAAGATACAAATAATTTTATGGGATATATACATACATATATATATATAAAATATTCATTTTCTCATGTTGTTATTCACTCAAACATTTTTAGCTCAGAGACAGAATACCCAAATGTATACAATAATAATTAAATTTAGCCTTTAAATATTTTGTCAACTTTCAGCAATACAAAAAAGATAGCTTTCCACCTATTTTTTCAATCTCGTTTTATGAAAGTGTATGTGTTGAGGCAGAGGAATGGGATATATTTATTTGACACTGTGATTGTTTAAATTATAACTATTTAATAGTTTGTCACCACATGACACAAAATGCTTTATACCCTTACCCAGATCCTACACTTTCTATGAATGGGGTTGAGTGAATGATCTCCAGCATTAAACCTCTTGGAGTTTTAATTTCTTCATCTGTAAAATCAGAATGATACACTTCCCAAGATGATGATAAAGATGATATGAAACAATGCCATCAAGCCCTTAGCACAGTGAAGTACGGTAAGACATCAGTCATTGTGTTTATAACCTCCTTCCATGAAGTAACATCTCAGTAGCTTCTGATATAGCACTGTCTGATTGAATTGTACTAAGAGGTACGTCATCTCTTTACATAAACACTGAAATGTATCAAGGCCTGGAAAGTACAAATAATTTTACTTTTAAAAAAACATTAAATGAGAGTATATTAAATTTCAAAAACTAAACCAACTATTTCAACTTTATTTGAAAAATTTTGGGGCACCTGGGTGGCTCAGTGGGTGAAAGCCTCTGCCTTCGGCTCAGGTCATGATCCCAGGGTCCTGGGATCGAGCCCTGCATCGGGCTCTCTGCTCTGCGGGAGCCTGCTTCCTCCTCTCTCTCTGCCTACTTGTGATCTCTGTCTGTCAAATGAATAAATAAAATATTTTTTTAAAAAAGAAAAATTTTGGTAACACTTCCTAAAGTAACCATAAAGATAAAATGAAATAATACTCATCAAGCCCTTGGCACAGCAAGTATCAGCAAGATGCTAAGAATGCACTTATGGCCTTTATTCCTTTCTTTCATGAAGTGGCTTTCTAACTAACCTATGACATAGCTCTGTTCTGATGAAATCACCATTCCAACTGTCCCCAAATTAACTTCCCTCCTCCCACTAAAAATATGAAAGTATATTTTGAAAAGTTTCTGCTACTATAGAACGTGGCTATTTTATTTTGTTATTCTTCTTTTACACAAAGGGAGAGCATGTATGGTGTTCTTGGTCTCAGGTATAATTTTTTCTTTTAAGAGGTGCTTATTTGGCTCCTCTGGCCCTCTTTCTTTTCCTTTTCCATTTTACTGCTTTTCATTTTTTAAATTTTTTATAAAGCTCCACTTTTATAACACCCAGCATAATGCTAAGTGTAGGAGTTTAAGAAACACAAATTTAGTATTTGCATAGTCCTCACTTTTATTTTGATGAAAAGTAGTGAGTTGTTTAAACAAACAAACAAAAAAGACAAAAAACAAAACAAAACAAAGCTACCAGCATGGACTTTTAAACTAAGGCCCCTGCCTAGTCATCTCATGGATTTCTGGTCGTGAAATTGGTGGTTTTTGTACTAATCATACAGCCTATGGATTTAAAAAGAAAAAATTCATACTATAAATCACAAGAGTAGAACAGAGCTCAGAAACTAAAACATAAAAGTGGGCAGGTCAAGATGAAAGTTGGATGAAAATAGAGCATAATATGTGTGATATCTTTAGTTTATAAACAAACTTGTTTCAATAACCATAAGGTTTTGAAAAAAATGTTACCAGTAATTTCATCTTCTATTACCTAAATGATAAGGAGGAAGCAATGTACACAGGTCCTTGATGACACTTGTCAGAGTAGATGTACTACTTCATTTAAAAACAGTGAAAGTCAAATATAAAAATAGGCTTCATGATTTCAATTAATGTCAAAACTTGACCAGAAAGCTTTCCTAATACTCCCACTAAAATACCCAAATCTGGGCCAATATTTCCTTTCATCTGGAAAACTCACATCCATTTAGTTCCAAGTTCTCTACCCCTCAGTCACTTTTTTTTTCCTACCCCTCAGTAATTTTTACTTCTAAAAGGTCTATAGAATGTCCCTACAACCTTACATGACTCCCCATAGCCTTATTCTGATATTTGAGATCATCCAAAATATAGTCTAATCACTCACAAACATTGCCTTTCTCCTACATGTAGACATCAAGTGATTCAAACAAATTCTACATGTCTTTATGACCTGAATATTCTGGATCCTTTGCTTTTGATCTCTATCTGGAATAATAGCCTGTCTCCTACTACCTATAGTGGAAATCCAACCTGTCCCTTGAGGTTTACTCTTCCTAATCTCCCCAAACACTGAGTTCCTCATTTAAACCATTCTACCCTCCATCCCAAAGCATTTTATACTCTTTATGATATTCTTAATATTATATATTGAAGATCAGGTTTTTTTGTTTATTTTTTGGTTTTTCTTTATTAAGGGTGAATCACGTTTGTAAATTTCCTTTCTGGATCATTTCTACTTCAAAGCAAGAGCTGGGCTTCACTCATAATCTTTATAACAATGGCAGCTCTCATAAAACTGGTGAATTAAATACTTATTTTGACTCCCTTTCCAGATCTTTAAAGTATCCTTAGATATATTCTGGATTTGGGACTTGTAGAAAGAACACTACAAAAGCTAAGGGATGCTGGCTTAGTTGAATAATCTCTTGTGTAGAATCATGCCTGTGGTTACTGTTCAAATTGTTATAGCGGTAATACAGGGAATGGTCCGGTGGGTTTCTGTCTGATTTCTGTAATCAGGAATTAAGTCACTGCATATGTATCTGTTCATTCATTCCTCCACCCCCAACACTGTAAGCACCTATTATATGCTCGGTTCGGCAAAAAGAAAATAAGAGAGAACTACACATATTGGTGTATATTTATCTTTGGCTTAGCAGTCACAAAACAAAAGCCAAAATGGAGTAATCTCCTTAACCCTGATGCCCCTCAAAATCATTTCTATTCTCTTTTATCTTCAAATGTTTTATTTTGTACAGTTTGAATCTATAAGTTCCTATAAGTCTCTTTGAACATAGGTGAAGGACAAATAATGGATGTTAATACTACATTTGCTAATACCATCATCTAAATATCTCAAAAGGTTCACAGATCATATCAACACCTACAAAAAGCACTCTGATCTATGTCCTGCTCTATTTGGAAACAGAATGATGAATAAGCTAATCTTCTCAAGTTTTTTTTTTTTTTCATGCTTGCTGCTATGAAATATCAAGAATTTGGGCACTGAGCACGTTTAGTCATTAATGATCCCACAGCACAAATTGCCCAAAACGAGATGCTCATAACCCAGACACCTTGGCTCAACTCCAAAGAAAGTAATTAGATTCAGTCTACCTGAAATTCCCAGTGCAGTGAGAACTGGAATCGGGTTTTGTACCCTCCTTAGCTGAACTATTATGCAGCATCATTGTACAGCAATAAAACACCTGCTATATTTGACTCACTTCTACTTTCTCCCCATTTGAACAACTAAAATGGATCTATACAAAATTCTTTGAATGAAAACTTGGACAGATAAGACATAGAGATTCCTTCGTTTTCCAAGAATCAGGAATTTTGATGCCAAGAAAATGTATTGATGGGGTTATAGACTCTTCAATGTTAGAAAGAATCTGATTGCAACATAGCATAACATGCTCAAAATGATCATTAGGAACTCATTCTTTATCATCTTTGTCATTAAAAAAAGGCATTAGCATGTTGTATAAAGACCCTCTAGTTTAGTTTCTTTAACAACAAAAAGTTATACTCCTGTGATGAAACACTTCTCATATTACTATTTAATCAGTGATCCAAAACCCTGTGTATAAGGCATTATGATGCCTGTTACAGATGGTTTTTAATAGCATCATAGTGTTTTGTTTTGTTTTCAGACCAGAATAGGTTTATTAATTCTTGGAATTATAAAACTTTTGTATATTTTACTGAGTACCATTTATTAATTAGGTAATTTGGAAAACTACAATGGAAAGAACTCTTAACACCTTTCCTCATTCGTAGGTATTTTTTTTTTCTTTTTGATAAGCAGCAAATGAAATTGGCCAAGTCTTTGACTGGGCTTATTGATGAAAGATCAAGAGAAAGTGAGGCAACCTCCCTCAAAGGGAATAGTTAATAATCACTAGCACTTATTGGGGGGAACTTACCAGGATTTAAAGATAAATAATTTGCTTAATTTCACAGCTAAAGAGTGTAGAATCAGAACTTAAGTCGGTTCGTCTGACACCAATTCTATAATATAAATGTTGGGGAAATATCAAACATCACAGTAGTATAGAATGAAAATAAAATTTATGAAGTACTGGGACAGAAACTAAACAAATTTCTCAAGCCCTTTTGTAAATACAAGAGGCATTATTATTTATTTACATGACAGAGAGAAAGAGAGCACAAGCAAGGGGAGCAGCAGGGAGATGGAGAACCAAGCTCCCCACTGAGTAGAGAGCCTGATGTAGGGCTCAATTCTGGGACCATGAACTGAGCCAAAGACAGACATTTAACCAACTGAACTACCCAGGTGCTCCTGGCATTCAATTTCTACCTTAACTTTTAAATGGCCAAAATGGCTGTTTAAGCATATAAAATGATAATCATTCAACTGCTACAGTTTCAAGTGCAAGGGCACCTGAGCAACTTTGCTACCAGATATTTAGATCAAACACAGGCCATCTTCATCAGGACATTCAAATAACTTACACTGTTTTAATGCTTAGCTTTGATCAAAAAGGGGGAAAAAAAGAGGAAAAAAGAATAGAATTTTTAAAAATACAATCTCTCTAGCAAATGTTTTTTCATTACTGTAAAATAATCAGTAATTCTTAGAATAATGTGAGAAGACTAACCGCACCTGTTCATCCAAAAAAGGTCACTTAGGTTCACTTTTCCTCACTGACACATTAGAGTCAGTGAGCAAAGAAAATCAAACACTTTTGTTTCAATTTTATAGAACATCTAAGCTGTATTTCTTTAGGGTTTTTTTTTTATTCCTTTTGTTGTGATTGTTTAACTCCTAGTTATCCAGAAAATTTGTTATATAAGACAACTTACTTCTTGGGCATCTTTGTTAATTTAGGCTTTGCTATGTTACTTGGCCAAAGAGAATGAGATAGCAAGCTCGTAATCTCAGTAAAGAATTTTCAAGGATACTCTCTTCGACAAGGGGCTGGATGGGAGAGATACTTCGTTGAATGAGTGAGGTTTCTTTTGTCATCTATGTCAAGTATAACAAAACCTCATAAATGTTTTCAATTACTCAGAAGTAGCTCTCTTGTTTTTAAGGTAGTGGCTTACAAAAATTGGAGTGCATCAGAGTCACCAAAGTTTGTTTAAACAGATTGCTGGGCCCCACCTCCAAGAATTTCTGATCACTACTTCTAGAGTGAGACCAAGAATTCATATGCCTGCCACATTCCCTGGAGATACTGGTGCCTATGGTCCACAGATAATATTTTGTGAAATACTTTCATAATAGGTGGAGACATCCTTTTGCCAAGCTCACACCTTTGAAATCTATAATAGATATTTTTTCCCCTACTTAGTGACCCTACTCTCATTGTGCCACACTTTCCAGAAACTCCAACCATGCAGCCTCCACAGTATTGGGATGATTCTATAGATCATCATCATGGGTGGCTTGTGCAAGACTATGCAACTATTCTAAGTTCTGCTAATCAGAGCATTTCCTTGGGAATTTTTTTTTTTTTTTTAACTTGAGACTCGATGTGTAAGAATCTTTCTCTCTGGTACAATAATCCCAAGGTTGGAAGTATAGCAGCTCTCGGTATCCATATTTCCTTCATGTGGTGAAATGTAGACTGTAGGGCAGAGGATGAAGTAGCATACAATGAGAAGTAGACCTGAGAGACCAAACAAGAGCCCTGGACATTTGATTTCCAGCTGTTTGTGAACTATTATTACACTTCTATCTTTCCTGTTCTGGGGATGAACGACGTATCCTAGTGACCCGCCAGATACACTGTGTTTTCTCCTTGCCAGCCAGAACAGACTTTCTATCACTTACTTCTGGAAAGGTAATAGCCCTTTCATCTGTACTTCTCATTGCCTGCAGGTATATTTCTTTTAAGGAGTTAAGATCAGGTAGAACCAGTAGCAAATCACCTAGATTTTGTGTATAATTAAACTACTTATGGAAACACATCACATCATTTGACAAACCATGTTTCTAATAACAGGAAACCATGTTTCTAACAATAGGATATAAAAGGAACAAACGTTCTTGTCCATGTATGGCCTGTCCAAGGTCGCCATGGCCATCTGGAAACCTAGACCCAATGTCAGTCTCTGGCTTGCAGCCAGACCACCAGGAACCATAAGAACTATTACAGAATAAGATGCCCAGTTCTTCAGCATCCAAGTTCACATATATGGCTCCTAGAACTTGGCATGTTTTTCACTTTGAGGCTCTCCAGTGACCAAGTCTTCCCACTTTGACCAAGACTACCCTGATTTTTAAAATGGAAGGCCCATGTCCTGGGAATCCTTTCACTCTTGAACAAACCAAAACAGTTGGACAACAATGTTTCCTGAAGTAGTAATTCTTTCAGGAAAACTGATCTATCTATCTTTCTTTCTTTCTTTCTTTTTCTTAAGATTTAAAAAGAGAGAGACAGTGAGAGAGGGAACTCAAGCAGGGGAAATAGGAGAGGAGAAGCAGGCTTCCCTCTGAGCAAGGAACCCAATGTGGGGCTGGATCCCAGAACCCTGGGATTATGACCTGAGCCAAAGGCAGATGCTTAACGACTGAGCCATCCAAGTGCCTCAGGGAAAACTGTGATCTTTCAAAAGAGAAGATGAATAAGAAAACCTGATAGTTTGGTTTCAAGAGAACTGGATATAAATAAATATATTCTTCCATTGAAGAACCTTAGCCAATCTTCACATGACTCTCTACTCTCAGCACATTATTGATCTATGTCCATACTATTTTAAAGTTTTTTTTTTCCCATATTGAACACAAAACTCCACAAACTTTGTCTTTTCTTTTCCAACCTTTATTTATCACAGTTGAAAAGCATCTTCATTGAGACTGGTCAAAGCTAAACTGTGTTGAAGCTGAAGATGTTGATGTATTTCCTAGACTCTTACTAGTCTACTCCATCGGGATTAGCAAATTCACTTTAACATATAAATGGCTGATAGTAGCTTATTCCCTAAGGTCCTATTTGATTTTTAATAGAAGATGTTTCTGAATATAATACTTAATCTCAAGAAAATTCCTGTTACTGAAATTTATAAGTCATGAATTGACCCAAACTGAATTAGTGCTCATTTTGAACAATACTATAGTAGATTTATTATATTATATTCTAATCCAATTATTTTTTTATTTAACCAGATTACCATGTCCTCTCAAAGATACCAAAATACAGAGTTAGTTAGTATCCAATATATGTCTGCTGAAGGAATAAAAATATGCCCGCATGACCATCTTGAATATAGGTTTGACAAATAATTCAGGTTTGTATGCCCCCAGGTACCCACAACTTCTGGATTAATTTAAAGCAGTGACTTTATATTTCAATCAGAAACTCCTCTTTTTCCTCCTCTTTCTCCAATTTTTAAGAATGCCACTTTTATTCTTCCACCTTCCTAAGCTTGAAGACTGGGAGTCTTCCACTGTCTATGTCCACAAATCACCAGTCTTATAAATGTCTTATTGTAATCTCTTTGGTGCTACTATTGTGGTTCAGGTCATATTCATGTCACACTAGAGTATTATAACAACCTCTTCTCTTGAGATTCTTCTCTCTTTCTCTAGTCTTTAACCCATTGCAGTATTATCACAAACTAATTTTCCTGAAGTGTCATGTGATCACACTAAAAATGTGCTGAAACAATAGTGATTTATAGCTAACTAGTGCATTTAAAAGATGCACATGAAACAATTATATTTACAAGATATTTTCAATAGGAAGAAAATGAAAACTGTATTATTTGCAGCAATTTGAATCCAGATTCATCCCTGACATCTGGATCTGAGGTGTTGTCTAGCTTTCAGCATGAGTTTCATATCTCCCAGGTAATATATTTGCTATTGAGCTTCTGAGAACTTCTAGGAGGAGTCACTACCACATGCTACACTCTGATTTGTAGAGAACAATAAACTGGTGGTAATGAAACCAAACTCTCAAGATCTTGTTCCTGTTTTTCATAATGCAAAACCCCACAGCTGTCAGTCTAATGAATTAGCCCCTTGTAGAGTCCTAATTTATCCATGTGGTTTTTCCTCTTGAAAAATGCTATTTATATTCATTTAAGAAATCACAAACAAAAAGGCAACACCATATAAAATTAACTGTAACAAAACCCAACTATGAAAACAAATATTTGTAAAAATGAATACAACTTCTGGATAATTTTAAACAAATGTGAATCTCAATAACCAAGAAAACTTGAGCTGTAGACCTTAGTACTATGTTACACATTCCAAGGAATGGGAATGATGAAGTTTCTCCATCAAAGGGAGGTTACAATATCTTGGCTGAACAAAAATAAGAGGCAGAAAATAAAAGGCAATCCCAAGCCAGGTACTGAAGTATATGGTGCAAATAGAATCGCCACAGGTCCTCTGTCAAGGTAAGATAAGAGAGCCCATGGAAGGCTCAGAAGTGGTTTTTTGGAACAGCTATGCCTTGCTCTAAATCTTGATACGCAGATTAAAAAAGAGGTTAGGTAGAGAGTAGCAGAAGGGTTTTGGCTGAAGGAAAGAGAGAAGGTAAGAAAGATGTGATGAACTGACTTTGTAGAAAGTGAAGGGAGTATGCCAAACCGAGCTTTCAAGGATGGGTACAATCCACTGGGTGGGGGATGGGGGGTGGGGAGGGGGGACACATGGGAAAAGGACATTCCAGAGGAAGGGTATGAATACAGAGCCATGCAAAAGTGTTTTACTTAGAGCACGGCCAGGTGTATAGATGACTAAAGCCCATGATGATAAGAGGAGGGTTATACGTGAGATTTATTTGAAATGCGTAACATGTAAGGTTGCCAGATTTACCAATAAAAACCATGACGCCCAGTTTTATACTCTTACCCTGCTGAGTTACCATAGCTGCTCTAGGAAAGGCATCACCAGGAAGTGTTCACCACTTAGAAAGTGCCAGACTGATAGAGCAGCCCACTAAATGCGCATCCAAAACATCAGCTCCATAGGCAATACTCACAAAGGATGGAGAGTCATTCTCCAGGAAGAAATATGTGCATTATATCAAAGCTATAAAGATCAAAGGTCAAATCTGTATACAGTACTATGTACACAGTAGATAAACATAAATGTGCCCAGAAACCAAAGGGTGGTTGCAGGTATGTCCCACTCAAAGTTACTTCCAATGACCCACTGACCCACTGAGGGACTTTATGCTTTTCATCCTCATGGCTTAAAGGCTCTTGCTCTCAAATGGAACATGTTTTTGCTTAATCACCTACAACCAATGCTCATATGATGATTGTCATTTTGTACTAAACAAGAAGTAACAATGCCTTTAGCAAAAGAAATGGAATGGGAAAGGAATTGAGAGCTTGTTCCCTTACCTCTCTAGAGATTACCTGGATCATGACGTTTTCCTGCATTTCTCTGCTTCCATAATCACTTCTTCTATTCGGTGTCTCTTGACTCTACTGCTTCCTTCTTATAAAGACCTTTGTGATTACATCAAGCCCACCTGGATAAAGCCAGATACTCTCTCCATCTGAAGATCGTTAAGTGCATTTGAAAATTCCCTTTTGTTGTATAAGATAACATATTCAGAGGTTTCAAGAATCAGGACACCGATACCTTTGGGGTCATTCTATCTACTACCCTTAACCTTGGTTTTCTCATCTGCAAAGCAGAGATAATGAGAGTAACCCCCCCCCCAGAACTGTTACGAGGAGTGGAAATATATGTAAAGCAGAGCACCTGACACATCATAACCATGGCTAACATCACTGTGTCCTTACAAACATTATTTATCTAAGGCTATGATATCAATAATGTGCCCACTCTCTAGTTAGACAAATGACATCATAGCATTTTTAGCCATGACCTCCAGAGCTTTATTGATGGTGGCAGACACAGAAAGGAGTTCCATATTTCCAGGGTACTTCTAGCTTGCCTCTGGCTTTGGCAGACTGAAAGATTTCAACTGGTACATCTTATTACATGGGTGGTCGAGTTATTGAACTCTATTGACAAAGGGCTGGATTTTCCAGCAAGATGGAGCTTCATTAAAATTCTGCAGAGACTGAAAATTCAATAATCTTTCTCACAAAGCGCTGCATGAGCAGGGCTGATTAGGCAATTTCTTTCCCATTCCATTTCTTTTGCTAAAAGCACTGTTACTTCTTGTTTGGTACAAAAAGACAATCATTAAATGAGCATTCGCTATAGGTGATTAAGCGGAAAGTTTTAAAGGTGCGCTGACTCCTTTCTCAAGGCCTAATTGAGGGCTTGAAAGAGGAGGGGAGGAAAAAAAATAAAACAAACCATCATTACCATAGTCTGGCCTGAAATATGGAAAGCATCATGACCCTAATAAATTACTTTGCAGCTTTTTTCTTTTAGACTCTTGATCTCCTTCTTGTTTATCAAACTTGCTTCTTCCCCACCAGTCCCTGACTTTCTCTTCCCCTGCCCAACCCTTTCTCACTCCCCCTCCTTTTCCCAGAAGAATTGACTCATGCTGGACATAATACACAATTGTTTCCAACGAGCTTCACATTTTCCTGATTAAATCCACTGTAATTATGGGATTTGAGAGCCGATAACACACCAGTACCTATCTCTTTATCCACACCTAATATCTAACACCTGATTGCATAGATGGAGAAGCGTTAGGAACTGTGTTGGCAGAGGTAAGTAGAATTTTAGGATAAGGCTAAGGAACTCTCCCCTTTCATTCATAAATAATCTCTTTCTCTCTCTCTCAATCCTCTTTTCTCTTTAGTTTTTCATCCTGGCAGAAACAGGCTTTGTCACAGTAGCTTTCTCTATAGAATATAACTAACCTGGCCTTGCATGAGGGCAGAGATTTTTTTAAAAAATATGTTTTATTCACTGATACATATCAAATACTTAGAAGAGTGGTAAGCATGCTTTGTTAAGTATTTGCTGAATAAGTGACTGAATGAATTAATCAATCTTGAGGGCAATAACAGGTGAGATCTTCCCTGCCATGTCCTATCTATAATAATAATTTGATTGGGTTCTTTCACCTGAGTCTTCCTAAAGATAGGAAAAGTATTAATTCAAAATACCAATCTACTATAAGAAAAGAAAGCTAAATCTAGGTAACTATTTTTTTATGCTTAATTATATTTAAGAAAGATGTAAATGGAGTTCTGATGGAAAATTTCTATTTCTCTTAGTTAAGGAACCCTTGAATGCCCTTTATGAGGTATTCCTGGGAATACCCTTTCTAGTCCAGTCCAAATTTCTCATCTTGTACCATCAAAGTCCTGCTGAATTAAGTTTAGGCCACTTTTTTTCTGTCCCACAATGACTTGCTCTAGGATGTCAATTTTTACGTCATCATCCTCAATATCTTCTGAACTAGTCTAAAGATCAGATTTAAGTAACAAGTCTTTATCCACTCTATTGAAAAAAAAAATTTAATTTCAGCCAGTGCCTTTTTGTAAAACACCAGCTTTGAATTACTCATCTGATTAGTTTCCAGAAGGCTCCAGATATACCTGAGCACCATTTGGTCCTGCCTGTGTCTTGCCTGTGCCACTGCAAAGGGAGGGGTATTTCATTCTGTCCCCTTTGGCAGAAACAGAAACAGGTATGCTCCATATAATTCCCTTTATATCAAACTCCATGGGCCTCACAAAGTATTTGGTTGTATGGGAATTATAAAATATAGAATGAGCACAAGCCTTATCTCTAGGCTCCAGAACTTGGTCTCCCTGCGTCTTGAGCTTGCAAAGGAAGGGGAGTATCCTGAATGCAGCATGGGAGACAGAAGAGAGAAGGCGCACTCCATCCCACTCTTTTCCTGCTCCAGAGCTCCTGAATGGATCTTTATGAGTTGATACTTGGTTCTGTGTGGTCTGAGGAGTTGGATGGGATGGACAGGGAGAAATGACAGGTAGAAAAGTCTGTCTTCCTTGTGGCAGGCTGGATGGGAGCTCAAAGCAGGAGAGCTGCACTGTAAGCCAAGATATGGAAACTGCCTGTAGGGCAGAAAGATGCTGCGCTGAGGATTCACAGAGACTGCCTCCCTTGCTGAGATGGTGCCTGAGGCCACCAGGAAACTCTCGCACTTGGCAGAGCCTGGCAGGCCATGCTGATACGCTGGGGGCTGGACTCACTGTCTCTGCATTAGGGCTTCTGGCCAATGACAACCACAGATGGCAGTGAAGAAAACAGTAACATACACTGTGGGTATCAGCAGAGCCAGACCCAAATGATAACTAATATTTACATAATTTTAGTTCGGGCAGCTAAAAGAACAACAGGGTTAGGAAGTCTTAAGACTCTGAAGAAACCAAGTTCCATGCTTCTTGCTCAAATCTACTCTTCATTCCATGTAACTGTGATGCTCCAAGCAAAATCATAAAATTGGCAATCATGGTATTTAGACCACAATGTTAGGTCTTCCATTTTATTGGCCCATCTTCCTTTCTCCCTTAGAATATCACACCTTCATTAAAATTCCTTCCTCATCTTCCTTGAAAGACCCTGCTCATAGGCTACTTTTGGGAAAGAACCTGTGTTCTGGGTGAGCATTTGAAACAGGGGACTGAGTAAAAGCAGACTGTCCTCCTCAGTGTGGTTCGGCATCATCCCACCCATTGAGGGCCTGACTAGAATACAACTGCAGAAGGGCAAATATCCTCTCTGCTGGACTATTTAAGCTGAACATCGATCGGTCTTCTCTTGCCCTTCAACTCAGAAGCTATCAGCTCTCCTGATTCTTGGGCTTGGAGCCTGAACCAGACCCCCAGCTTTCCTGGGTCTCCAGCTTTCAGGGAGCAGTCACGGGACTTGTCAGTTTCCATAATCACGTGAGCCAATTCCTCCAATTCCTCATATTAAATCTCTACTTCTATTTTTATATCTATACATAAATATACACAATATTTGTATGTATCTCATTGTTCTGTGTCTCTGCATGACCCTGACAAATATTATGATCAAATATTTCTGTTTGTTTCTTAAATATAAAATACTGATCTGAATACACTTTTCCCTTAATACACAGAGACAGTATTATGAGCATTCATTCTCAACATAGTGTTCTATAGCTATTTCAGAGATTTTCTGCCTTTCCCCTCAGGCTCATTGTCATCATCTCTTACTGAAATCAAGATGGCTATCTCCAGTGGAAATAGAACTAATAAGACTACAAAGACACGAAGTAAACCTTACGGCTGTACTTAAACTATCTGAGACCCAATTTTCTCATTCATAAAATTAAAAAAAAATGCTGTGGGATTTAGAAAAAAAATACACATATTGTAGCACATATAGGTGTTCCAATGGTAAATTATTACCCTTATGATAAACAGTGAATTGAAATGATAGTTTGTATAAAAGGAAGTAGGGGCAGGCCAAATAGTTAAAGGACTGAAAAGATAATAGCTTAGAGGATAAGAACTTCCACATCTTTCCACTTCCCAGTAGCCTTGTTAAATCCCGATCATCCTTGAAGATACAGCTCGAAATCTCCACCACCAAGAATCCAGAATTAATGCCTGTGTCTGTCAGGGTTCAAACAGTAAGGTACATAGACATAGAGATATAGAATATGAGATTTATTGAAAGGAATTGACTTGTTCAATTTTGGATGATTTTTAGGCAGGTCAGAAATTTGTGGGATAGACCATCAGAAGGAGAAGATGGAAGCCCTCCAGCATGAACTGAAGCTGCAGTCCACAAGCAGAGTCTCTTCTTCCTGGAAACGGCAGCTCTGCTCTTACAGTCTTTCCACTGACTGAATCAGGTTCACACAGATTATGTAGAAAAATCACCTCTAATTAAGTCAACTGATTGTGAAGTTTAATTACATATATAAGATTACCTTTACCCCAATACCCAGATTAGTGTTTGGTGAATAACTGGGGACAATGACCCAACCAGGCTGACACATACACAAAACATCTCAGTCTTTCACCCCTTCTATCTCCACTCAAGCAGTAACCACGGTGGGTTTTGTTTTAGAATTAAGTACATAGACATATGCTTTTCTCCCAACAAATTATTGATAGCAAAAACCATGAAGTAAGCTTTTGCACAGCTAAGGAAACCATCAACAAAACAAAAAGAAAACCTACTAAATGGGAGTAGATACTTGCAGATGATATATCCAATAAAGGGTTAATATCCAAAAATATATAAAGAACTTAGACAACTTAACACTAAGCCCCCCCCAAACAACTGGATTCAGAAATGGGCAGAGGACCTGAATAGGAATTTTTCCAAAGAAGACATACAGATGGCCAACAGACACATGAAAATATGCTCAACATCATTAATTATCAGAGAAATGCAAATCAAAACTTCAATAAGCTATTACCTAACACCTATTAGAATGGCTAAAATCAAGAAAACAAGAAAGAACAAGAGTTGGCGAGGATGTGGAAAGAAAAAGAACCCTCTTGCATTATTGGTAGGAGTGCAAACTGGTGCACCCACCGGGGAAGACAGCATGGAGGTTCCTCAAAAAATTAAAAATGGAATTACCATATGATCCAGTGACTCCACTACTGGAGTAGTGGAGAATATACAAACACTAATTCAAAAAAGATATATGCACCCCTCTGTTTACAGCAGCATTGTTTATAATACCAAGACATGGAAGCAAATGAAGGGTCCATCAATAGACATATGGATAAGGAAAATGTGGTGTGTGTATGTGTGTGTGTGTGTGTGTGTGTGTGTGTGTGTGTGTGACAGAGAGAGAGAGAGAGAGAGAGAGAAGTTGGTGAACAAAATAAATGAGAGACTTCATTTTACATAAGTTTCTTCAAAGCGTTATCTGTAGGCTTACCTATCTATGTAGATTATACATTTTAGAAGTGCTTTTCATTATTTCTGAACTGTTATTCCTTCACAGAAAGAACAATATATATTTTGGTAGAGGTTATAGGTCACATCAAAGAGTCATCATGTCACCATTCCTGGAACAACTTGAGTTCATCCTTCCTTCTGTGTTGTTATTGTCCCTGTGCTCCCCCAAATAAATGAGTACAGTAAAAATAACAATGTGGACATAATTTTATCCTGTGGGAAATGCAGAAATAATCACATTATTCTTTGGGATATGTTTAAGGATAGAAGAGGGATGGTAAGTGATATTCTAATAAAAGGAGCTAAATAATGTTTAACTGGGAGGTGACTGAGGAAAAGGATGCCTGTTTGGAAAGACAAGAAAGTAGATTCTAGTGTTATCTGTGAGTATGTCTCATCTCAGAGAGAGAGTTGGGAGGAGAGAAAGGGAGGGAAGGAGCGAAGAAGGGAGGGAAGGAAGAGCACAAAAGCAGAACTACTTCTCTGAATTTAATTCTGAACAAAGAGAGAAGTCGAAAGAGACCAAGGTGGCTGAGAAGCAGGCCTGCTGGTGGTCAGCTCAGTATCAAAGGATTGAAGGGAAGTCACAGAACCAAGTGGTAAGGCCCCTAATGGAATGCCTCAAGCAAGGATTCTCTGAAGAGTGTGTAGCCGTTCATATGGCTCTGGACACAACAACTCACTGAAGAGTATATTGATGTGATAATCATGGTGAAAGGAAACACTTGAAAGGGTCTCACTGGGTTATGTAAATGCAAGAGGTACCCAATGTCTTAAAGGAAATGTATGACACAGGTTTTTTGTGGCTGGATAAAGATGAACCCATCCAGTTTCCCTCTGGTAGACAGAGCTCAGGGACAAGGTGCAATAATATATATAAATAGACCAGGGCTTTCTGGGAGGAAAGGTAGGGCCAGAACACGTGTGTGTGTGTGTGTGTGTGTGTGTGTGTGTATAGAAAAGGGGGATTGTAGACTAGAGTAATCCTGAAGAATGACTGCAGGCAAGACAGGATACCAAATGAATTCATCAAGGGAAAAGGATTCTGGACTAAACAGCTGAGCTGAACAGTGGCCTGCAGGGGCGTAAAGAAGGCTGGTTCCGGTAAAATCATGGGATGAGGGTGAATTAGAGAAGCATAGCTATTCAACCAATTATAATTTCCCTTACACTCACTGCAAAAAAGCCTAAATCAGAATGGGAAATGTGAGAAATAACTAGCTTCACTCAATAAGTTTAAATCTTGTGACCAAAATAAGTGATTTCCCTGATGACTGAGAGTCCTTATTTATCACAGTGCTAAACCACTCACACCAGGTTTTGAAGAACCATGATTAAAAGGATAGTGTTGAGCAGAGAGGAGAGGAGTAAATGTGGTTCTGTGAATGATCGTCTGGTGAGATTATTATCAATTTGGGACAATTTTTTCCACTTAAAACGTGGCTTATGAGCACTTTGTTCACAGTGATCATTGTTCCACTTTTAAAGGTAAATTCGCAGTAAAAAACTTATACCAGACCTACTTCATTTCATTTTTGGATCATTTCTATCCTGGTAAACTAGAGCAGAGCCTTGTTTAGAAGCAATGTTTCTGAATTTTAGCATAGTATCAACAGTGCCTCCAATGAAATACTTGTGGACAGGATGGAGAAGATATGACTGGATAACAATTAAATCAGGCAGCTCAGTAATCTGTTTAATTAATGTACTTGTTGAATGACAATAGGTTGATATAAATGCAGAAAAGGTCTCGTGTAAAATTATCTTCATAACATTTTGTTTAGTGTTTTGTAATAAATGGACACATTAATAAGAATAGTAACACCTAACTTTTACTGGGTTTTCACACCATTCTAGATGACACTGGGTTTTGTGTGCTTTCTTGTTTGAGCTCCTCAAAATTTTGTAAGATAGATGTTAATATAACCCCCATTTTAAATGAGGAAGGGTAGAATTAGAGATTTTTTTAAAAGGTTTTATTTATTTATTTGACAGACAGAGATCACAAGTAGGCAGAGAGGCAGGCAGAGAGAGAGAGAGAGGAAGGGAAGCAGACTCCCCACTGAGCAGAGAGCCCAATATGGGGCTCGATCCCAGGACCCTGGGATCATGGCAGAGGCTTTACCCCACTGAGCCACCCAGGCACCCCGGGATTTTTAATTATAATAAAATAACATAATAATCACGATGGCTCACTCCAACTGCTGGAGAAATTGGGCGCCTGGGTGGCTCAGTGGGTAAAGCCTCTGCCTTCTGCTCAGGTTATGATCCCAGGGTCCAGGGCTTGAGCCCACATTGTGCTCTCTGCTCCGCGGGGAGCCTGCTTCCTCCTCTCTCTGCCTGCTCTCTGCCTATTTGTGATCTCTGTCTGTCAAATAAATAAATAAATGAATAAAATCTTTAATAAATGCTGGAGAAATCTTAGAAATAAAAGGAAGACATGGATTCCAGCTATTGACAACAATAATAGAAATATCAAAAACCTGTGGAAAACTCCCAGGGTGTTTTTGGCTAGCAAATCTAGAAGTGTGTGAAAGTAAAGACTGGGACAGAGGTGACTATTTCATGCTGTTTACCTGTGGTGCTTTAAGATGCCCAGTGGTTGCCAATGTAGTGGAAGAAACCTATAGAAGTGAACCAGACCCTCACTGCACGTCTCTGAAGGGCCAACAGTAGGATCATTCCAAGGCCCTGAAGGAAGGAGGAGTTGATGAAAATAGGTATAGCTAATCAGTTCTCAAGCATCCACTTCCCATTCCCTTCAAATCAAAACCTTTAAGTGTGTTAGACTGTAAGGAAACTGTCTCCTTTCACTTGTTTCTCAAAGTTTAAAAGATGAAAACAAGATCAGAAGAATTGTATGGTGGAGTGACAATAAATGGGAGCAGTAAACAAGGGGTCTCTACTGCCTGGAGTTTTCCGTCCATCTACTCATTAGTCTATAACAGATGAAAGTCTCCCCTAAGTTATTCTCCAAATCACACTAGCAGTTAAAGTTGCTGATGTGCCTGGATAAAGATGAACCCATCCAGTTTCAGGAGCAAAAATTCCCAGAGTATAAAGAAATACAACTATCTCAAGGAATTAAATTATGTGTATCTACCATCTCAAGTAAAAGTATTAGAGGAAAGATGAACCAAGATTTTAGAAGACTTCAGGAGATAAGGGGAAACATAATCATTATAAAATAAGAAAACAAAATCATTGAAGAAAAACCCACTGGAAATATTAGGCTTAAAATTTGTAATAATTTGATGTCTCTATCTGGGCATGATGTAATAAATAGAATGAATTTTTCCCTTTAATGGTGAGCAATTAGAAAACTCAAATGAATGTCATACCCACACTATTTTCAGACATTTGACAACAGGCGGAGGAGGACCACACCATCTGAGAGAGGAGAAACAAATGAGAGGAACTTGATGATTTCCTCAGATTTCTTCCACAAGGCATTTTTCAGACTGTAGCAGGAAGAGCAAAACCAAATTGAGTTTAAGAACAGAGACAGAATTTGTGTGACAGATGGCTAGAAATGAGGAACAGCTCCAGAAAATACAGAGGAATCTATTTGAGTCTTTGCTGAATACTGAGTTGAGGATAAAATTCCATGAGCCATTCTGATCAAAACGATCCTCAGTGCCCCCATAAAGTATATCCATGATCAAGTTTTGGCCCACTAAAATAAAGAAACCTCATTGAAAATTCAGGATGTTTAATACAGATTTCAAAATGGCACACTTTACTTGGAGGTCTAAACAAGCAGGAGCAATAGCTCTCAAAAATATGGTCTGTGAAACCTTTGGGCGAACCTGAGACCCTTTCAAGGGGACCATGACATCAAAATCATTTTTATAATAATCATAAGACATTATTTGCCCTTTTTCACTATGTTGACACACTAAAAGTGCAAAAGCAATTGTGGGTAAAGTTACTGATAATTTAGCATTAATCAAGACAATAGCATAAAGCTGTATTAATTCATAATTATATTCTTCACTTCAATGCATGTGTGATTAACAAAAAGAAAGTTTCAATTATGAATGTTCTTGATGAAGTTGTAGAAGTAATTAATTTTGCTTAATCTCAACTCTTGTTTACATGTATTTTTCCTACACTAGGTGACAAAATACAATGTATTCATACGATGTTTCTGCTGCATACTGAAGTGTGGTGATTGTCTCAAGGAACGCACCTGTATAGCTTGAGTTACAGATAAACAAGCCACTTTTTTCATGGGGCACAAGGTTACTATGTGGAATCTGAACTTTTGTACCCTAAGAATAGTAGGGAGATTTTCAAGCTATAGAAACTACAAAAAATGTACAGCCTATATCAACATCACACTGAATGGTGAAACACTGAATGTTTTCCCATTAAGAGCAGGACCAAGGAAAGAGTGCCCACTTCATCAGTTCTGCTGAACATTGTAATGGAGGGCCTAGCCACTACAATAAGGTTAAAAAAAAGGCATAAGTATAAGAAAAAAATGGAATTGTTCTTATTTACAAAAGAAATTGCTCACATAGAAAATCACAGGAAATGTCCAAAAGAGCTACTTGAATAAAAGTAACAATGTCTAAGACACAAATTTAATATACAGAAATCAATAATGTTTTTAAATATAATAAAAATTAATATGAAATATTAAACAATATACTTTATAGTGCCATAAAACACGACACTTGCAGATAAATTTGAAAAACTCAAGACTTAAACACTGAAAGGTATAGAATACCAAGAAAAATTAAAGATGGCCTAAATAAATAGAGAGATATATCATCTTCATGGATGTAAGACTCAATATTAAGTTGACATTTTGCCCCCAAATGACCGACCTATTGATTTAATTCATTCACAATAAAAATTCCAACACGCATTTTTACAGGAACTGTCAAACTCATTCTAAACCTTAGGTGGGACTTTAAACAACATACAATAACCAAAGCAGTTTTTAAAAAGAACATAGTTGGAAGGCTTAAAGTATCTAAGACTGAAATACATAGTTGCTAATCAACATAGTTAAGCACTGGCACACACAAAGACAGAAATACATAGAATACCCACAAATATGAACAGTAGAGTTTCAACAAAGGTGTAAAGACAATTTATGAGGAAAGGAACTTTCCACAGATGATGCTGGATAAATTGAGTATTTAAATAATAAAAAAAATGAGGGGCTCAGTGAGTGAAGCATCTGACTCTTGATTTTAGTTCAAGTCATAATCTCAGGGTGGTGAGATTGAGCCCCAAGTCAACTCCCTGCTCAGTGGGGAGTCTGCTTGAGATTCTCTCTCCCTCTCTCATTGTTCTTCCCCCTGCTCGTGTGCATGCACTCTCGCTCTCTAATAAATAAATAAATATGAATATCGACCTTTATCATACATAATGCGTAATTTGAAATTGATTATAGATATAACTGCAAAAATCTAAAATTATAAAACTTCTAGAAGAAAACATAAAAGATTTTTATAACTGTGGTATGCAAAATATTCTTAGATGAAAAATCAAAAAGCATAAACTGTAAGAAAGCATACTAAGCTAAATTCATCTAGATTTAAAACATATGCAAAATGATTTAAAACATTTGCTCTTCTAAAGTGTCAAGCCACAGAAAGAGAAAATACAGCATAAATATCAAACAAAAGATTTGTAGTAAGAATATATAAAGAATTGCAGGTGAGAGACAAGATGGTGGTAGAGTAGCAGACTGAAATGATATCAGATCCCAGGAGTTCAACTAGATAGGTATCAAACCATTCCAAATGCCTACAAATTCAACAAGAGACAGAAAAGAAGAAGAGCAGCAATTCTAGGAACAGAAAATCAACCACTTTCTGAAAGGTAGGACGTGCAAAGAAGTGAATCTGAAGTTACAGGAAGGGGGAGGGGCTGGCTCCCAGCAAGCAGTGGAGCAGTGGAACACAAAATCAGAACTTTTAGAAGTCTGCTCCACTGAGGGATATGGCTCCAGATGCTAAGCGGGGGTGGAGTCCTCGCAGGGAGAGTGTGGTCTCAGGTCCCATGGGGTCACAGAAAGATTGGGGGTGTCTGAGTGTGACAGAGATGCCAGGTATGGGAACGGAGAAGCTGGCTGCAGAAACAGAGCCGAAGAGTGAGCTTGCAGATCAAGGTTACCTTAAACTGTTATCCAAGTCATAGTTGGGCCACTGCTCCTAAAAGCAGGGACCCCACAAGTGGCAGATCTGGGGAGACTCACCTTCCTCCTCCTAAGAAGCAACACATCAGGAATCTGCTGGGTTTGGAGAATCCAAATAGGGCTGTGCACCAGAGATTGAAATGCTCAGTCACAGGCCAGGTGAGCTTGCCAGAGACCAGGGAGACAGGAGTGACTGACTGCCTATCTCTCAGGGTGCACTTAGGAGTGGGGCCCTGAGCCCTCAGCAACTCCAGGCCAGAGATTGGGACTCCACCATTTTCATTCCTGTACTCCAAAGCTCTACAGAAAGAATTCAGGGAACAAAAGCTCCAAGAGTGAACCTGAGCAGATTACTTAGCTTGTCGCCTGGCAAGAGCGGTGCACATCCCCTCGGGCAAAGACATTTGAACATCACTGCAACAGACCCCTCCCACAGAAAATCAGCAAGAACATCTAGCCAAGACCAAGCTCACTGATCAGGGAGAACAGCGGAACTCCAGAAGTAGGAGAAAGCAACACATATAATTCATGGCTTTTTCCCCATGATCCTTTAGTCTTGCAAAGTTAATTTTTTTTATTTTATTTTTTCCTTATTCTATTTTTTAAACGTTTCCTCTTTCCTTTTTAACATTTTTTAAAACTACTTTATCTTAACAATACATTTCTAAAAAAAAAATCTTTTTAAACCTTCGTTGTTATGGTCACATTTTATCTCTTCATTATATTAAACCTTCTTTTTTGTATACATATAGATTTTTTATTTCTAAAAAAATTCAGGATACAATTTCTTCTAATAGATCAAAATATACCCTATTCTAGAACATGGGTTTGTTCTAGGTCCAGCCTGAGCACATTCCCTCCTCTTTAATTTTCTTTTCCAAACAACTTATCAATTCCTTTTATTGAATTTTTAAAAACTTTTCATCTTTAAGACACATTCCATCTCTTCATTGTGTTTACCCTTATTTTTGAATATATAGAAGTTTTTCTTTCTTTAAAATTTTGGGAGGTAGTTTCTTCTAAGAGACCAAAATACACACGAAATCAAGTGGGTGACTCTGTTCTATTCACCAGTCTGATATATATATATATACACACACACACACACACACACATATATTGTTTTGTTTTTATTTCTTTTCCCCCCTTTCTTCTCCCTCTGGTTTTAGATCTCTTCTGATTTGGTTAGCATATATTTTTCTGGGGTCTTTGCCACCCTTTTAATATTTTGTTCACTCCTTCATATGTTCTTATCTGGATAAAATGACAAGGTAGAAAAACTCACCACAAAAAAAAAGAATAAGGACTCAGAAGAGTCAAGATGGTGGAGAAGTAGCAGGCTGAGACTACATCAGGTAGCAGGAGATCAGCTAGATAGCTTATCAAACCATTGCAAACACCTACAAATCCAACGGGAGATCAAGAGAAGAACAGCAATTCTAGAAACAGAGAATCGACCACTTTCTGAAAGGTAGGACTGGTGGAGAAGTGAATCCAAAGCGATAGGAAGATAGACCGCAGGGGGAGGGGCCAGGTCCTGGCAGGCGGCGGAACAATGAAGCACTAAATCAGGACTTTTAAAAGTCTGCTCCACTGAGGGACATTGATCCAGAGGCTAAACCAGGGTGAAGCCCACACGGGGTCAGTGTGGCCCCAGGTCACACAGGTCACACAGAAGGATTGGGAGTGTCTGAGTGTCACAGAACTCGCTGGTATTAGACTGGGGAAGCCAGCTAGAGACAGAGCTGAGGAGTGAGCTTTCAGCTCGGGGTTACCTTGAACGAGTCGCAGGCTGGGTGAGCTCAGAGCGCGGACAGAGGCCAGGGAGACAGGAGTGATTGGGCTCTTTTCTCTGAGGGCGCACTGAGAAGTGGCGCTCCGAGCTCTTGGCTCCTCCAAGCCAGAAAATGGGAGGCCGCCATTTTCATTCCCATTCTCTGGAACTCTATGGAAAGCATTCAGGGGACAAAAACTCCCAAAAGTGAACCCGAGCGGATTACTTAGCCCAGCCCCTGGTAAGGGCGGTGCAATTCCGCCTCGGGCAAAGACACTTGAGAATCACTACAACAGGCCCCTCCCCCAGAAGATCAACAAGAAATCCAGCCAAGACCAAGTTCACCTACCATGGAGAGCAGCAGAATTCCAGAGGAGGAAAAAGCAAAGCACAGAACTCATGGCTTTCTCCCCATGATTCTTTAGTCTTGCGGTTAATTTAATTTTTTTTTTAATTTTAATTTTATTTGCTTTTTCTTCTGCTAATTTTTTTTAACTTTTACCCTTTTCTTTTTTAATGTTTTTTAACTAGTTTATCTAATATGTATATATATTTCTTCTTTTTTATATTTTTTCCTTATTTGTTTTTTTTTTAATTTTTTTTCCCTGAACTTCTTTTTATCCCCTTACTCCCCCCCCCACAATTTGGGGTCTCTTCTGATTTGCTTAAAGCGCATTTTCCTGGGGTCTCTGCCACCCTTTTAGTATTATATTTGCTCCTTCATATGCTCTTATCTGGACAAAATGACAAGGTGGAAAAACTCACCACAAAAAAAAGAACAAGGGGCACCTTGGTGGCTCAGTGGGTTGGAGCCTCTGCCTTTGGCTCAGGTCATGGTCCCAGGGTCCTGGGATCAAACCCCACATCGGGCTCCCTGCACAGTGGTGAGCCTGCCCTGCCCCCTCGCCACCCCCCCACCCTCCCACCCCCGCTTCTCTGCCTCCTTGTAATCTCTGTCAAATAAATAAATGAAATCTTAAAAAAAAAAAAAAGAAGAACAAGAGGCAGTACTGAAGGCTAGGGACTTAATCAATACAGACATTGGTAATATGTCAGATCTAGAGTTCAGAAAGACGATTCTCAAGGTTCTAGCCGGGCTCGAAAAAGGCATGGAAGATATTAGAGAAACCCTCTCTGGAGAGATAAAAGCCCTTTCTGGAGAAATAAAAGAACTAAAATCTAACCAAGTTGAAATCAAAAAAGCTATTAATGAGGTGCAATCAAAAATGGAGACTCTTACTGCTAGGATAAATGAGGCAGAAGAAAGAATTAGTGATATAGAAGACCAAATGAGAGCGAATAAAGAAGCTGAGCAAAAGAGGGACAAAGCTACTGGACCACGAGGGGAGAATTCGAGAGATAAGTGACACCATAAGATGAAACAACATTAGAATAATTGTGATTCCAGAAGAAGAAAGAGAGAGGGGAGCAGAAGGTATATTGGAGAGAATTACTGGAAAGAATTTCCCTAATATGGCAAAGGGAACAAGCATCAAAATCCAAGAGGTGCAGAGAACCCCCCTCAAAATCAATAAGAATAGGTCTATACCCCATCATCTAATAGTAAAATTTACAAGTGTTAGTGACAAAGAGAAAATCCTGAAAGCAATCCGGGACAAGAAGTCTGTAACATACAATGGTAAAAATATTAGATTGGCAGCGGACTTATCCACAGAGACCTGGCAAGCCAGAAAGAACTGGCATGATATATTCGGAGCACTAAATGAGGAAAAACATGCAGCCAAGAATACTATATCCAGTTAGGCTATCATTGAAAATAGAAGGAGAGATAAAATCTTTCAGGACAAACAAAAACTGAAAGAACTTGCAAACACCAAACCAGCTCTAAAGGAAATATTGAAACTGGTCCTCTAAGCAAAGATAGAGCCTAAAAGTAGTAGATCACAAAGGAACAGAGACAATATACAGTAACAGTCATCTTACAGGCAATACGATGGCACTAAATTCATATCTTTCAATAGTTACCCTGAATATAAATGGACTCAATGCCCCAATCAAAACACAGAGGGTATCAGAATGGATTAAAAAAAAACCAATATGCTGTCTACAAGAAACTCATTTTAGACCCAAAGACACCACCAGATTTAAATTGAGGGGGTGGAAAACAATTTTCCATGCTAATGGACATCAAAATAAAGCTGAGGTGGCAATCCTTATATCAAATCAATTAGATTTTAAGCCAAATACTATAATAGGATATGAGGAAGGACACTATATCATACTCAAAGTGTCTGTCCAACAAGAAGATCTAACAATTTTAAATATCTATGCCCCTAACATGGGAGCAGCCAACTATACAAACCAATTAATAACAAAATCCAAGAAACACATCAACAATCATACAATAATAGTAGGGGACTTTAACACTTCCCTCACTGAAATGGACAGATCATCCAAGCAAAAGATCAATAAGGAAATAAAGGCCTTAAATGACACATTGGACCAGATAGACATCACAGATATATTCAGAACATTTCATCCCAAAGCAATAGAATACACATTCTTCTCTAGTGTACATAGAACATTCTCCAGAATAGATCATATCCTGGGTCAGAAATCAGGTCTCAACTGGTATCAAAAGATTGGGATCATTCCCTGAATATTTTCAGATCACAATGCTCTGAAGCTAGAACTCAATCACAAGAGGAAATTTGGAAAGAACCCAAATACATGGGGACTAAAGAGCATCCTTCTAAAGAATGAATGGGTCAACCAGGAAATTAAAGAAGAATTGAAAAAAATAATGGAAACAAATGATAATGAAAACACAATGGTTCAAAATCTGTGAAACACAGCAAAGGCAGTCCTGAGAGGAAAATATATAGCCGTACAAGCCTTTCTCAAGAAACAATAAAGGTCTCATATACACAACCTAACCCTACACCTAAAGGAGCTGGAGAAAGAACAACAAAGAAAGCCTAAACCCAGCAGAAAAAGAGAAATCATAAAGATCAGAGCAGAAATCAATGAAATAGAAACCAAAAAACAATAGAACAAATCAAGGAAACTAGGAGCTGGTTCTTTGAAAGAGTTAATAAGATTGATAAACCCCTGGCCAGACTTATCAACAAGAAAAGAGAAAGGACCCAAATTAATAAAATCATGAATGAAAGAGGAGAGATCACAACCAACACCAAAGAAATACAAACAATTATAAGAACATACTATGAGCAACTCTATGCCAACAAATTTGACAATCTGGAAGAAATGGATACATTCCTAGAGACATATAAACTACCACAACTGAACCAGGAAGAAATAGAAAACCTGAACAGACCCATAACCAGTAAGGAGATGGAAGCAGTCATCAAAAATCTCCAAACAAACAAGAGTCCAGGGCCAGATGGCTTCCCAGGGGAATTCTACCAAACATTTAAAGAAAAACTAATTCCTGTTCTTCTGAAACTGTCCCCCCCCCCAAAAAAAAAAAAAAAAAAAACTGGAAGGAAAACTTCCAAACTCATTTTATGAGGCCAGCATTACCTTGATCCCCAAGCCAGACAAAGACCTCATCAAAAAGAATTACAGACCAAAATCCTTGATCAACAGAGATGTGAAAATTCTCACCAAAATACTAACCAATAGAATCCAACAGTACATTAGAAGGATTATTCACCACCAACAAGTGGGATTTATTCCAGGGCTGCAAAGTTGGTTCAACATCTGCTAATCAATCAATGTGATACAACACATTAATAAAAGAGAGAACAAGAAACATATGATACTCTCAATAGATGCTGAAAAAGCATTTGACAAAGTACAGCATCCCTTCCAGATCAAAACTCTTCAAAGTGTAGGGATAGAGGGCACATACCTCAATATTATCAAAGCCATCTATGAAAAACCCTCTGCGAATATCATTCTCAATGGAGAAAAACTGAAAGTTTTTCTGCTTAGGTCAAGAACATGGCAGGGATGTCTATTATCACCATTGCTCTTCAACATAGTAGTAGAAGTCGTAGCCTCAGCAATCAGACAACAAAAAGAAATTAAAGACATTCAAATAAGTAAAAAGAAGTCAAACTATTGCTCTTTGCAGATGATATGATAATTTATATGGAAAACCCAAAAAACTCCATTCCAAAACTTCTAGAACTTGTACAGGAATTCAGTAAAGTGTCAGGATATAAAATCAATGCACAGAAATCAGTTGTATTTTTTTACACCAAGTACCAGACAGAAGAAAGAGATATTAGGGAGTCAATCCCATTTACAATTGCACCCAAAACCATAAGATACCTAGCAATAAGCCTAACCTAAGAGGCAGATAATCTATACTCAGAAAACTACAAGGTACCCATGAAAGAAATTGAGGAAGACACACACAAAAAAAATGGAAAAATGTTCCATGCTCATGGATTGAAAGAACAAATATAATGAAAATGTCTATGCTACCTAAAGCAATCTACACATTTAATGCAATCCCTATCAAAATTCCACCCATTTTTTGTGAAAGAAATGTAACAAATGATCCTAAAATTTATACAGAACCAGAAAAGACCTTGAATAGCCAGAGGAATATTGGAAAAGAAAGCCAAAGTTGGTGGCATCACAATTCCGGACTTCAAGCTCTATTACAAAGCTGAAATTATCAAGACAGTATGGTACTGGCACAAAAACAGACACATAGATCAATGGAACAGAATAGAGATCCCAGAAATGGACACTCAACTTTATGGTCAACTAATCTTGGACAAAACAAGAAAGACTGTCCAATGGAAAAAAGTCTCTTCAACAAATGGTGTTGGGAAAATTGGACGGCCATATGCAGAAAAATGAAACTGGACCATTTCCTTACACCACACATGTAAATAGACTCAAAATGGATGAAGGACCTCAATGTGAGAAAGGAATCTATCAAAATCCTTGAGGAGAAAACAGGCAGCAACCTCTTCAACCTCAGCCACAGCAATGTCTTCATAGGAACATCACCAAATGCAAGGGAAGCAAGGGCAAAAATGAACTATTGGGACTTCATCAAGATCAAAAGCTTTTGCACAGAAAAGGAAACAGTCATCAAAACCAAAAGACAACACATATCAGATTAAGGGTTAGCATCCAAAATCTCTAAAGAACTTATGAAACTCAATACCCAAAGAACAAATAATTCAATCAAGAAATGGGCAGAAGACATGCACAGACATTTCTGCAAAGAAGACATCCAGATGGCCAACAGACACATGAAAAAGTGCTCCACATCACTTGGCATCAGGGAAATACAAACCAAAATCACAATGAGATACCACCTCACACCAGTCAGAATGGCTAAAATTAACAAGTCAGGAAATGACAGATGATGGCAAGAATGTGGAGAAAGGGGAAACCTCCTACACTGTTGGTGGGAATGCATGCTGGTGCACCCACTCTGGAAAAGAGCATGGAGGTTCCTCAAAAAGTTGAAAATAGAGCTACCCTATGACCCGGCAATTGCACTACTGGGTATTTACTCTAAAGATACAAATGTAGTGATCGAAGGGGCATGTGCACCCAAATGTTTATAGCAACAATGTCCACAATAGCCAACCTATGGAAAAATCTAGATGTCCATCAACAGATGAATGGATAAAGAAGATGTGATATATATACTATGTATCCAGTAAAAGAAATGAAATCTTGCCATTTGCAATGATGTGGATGGAACTAGAGGGTATTATGCTTAGCGAAATAAGTCAATCAGAGAAAGACAATTATCATATGATCTCCCTGATATGAGGAAGTTGAGAGGCAACGTGGGGGGTTTTGGGGGTAGGAACAGCATAAATGAAACAAGATGGGATTGGGAAGGAGACAAACCATAAGAGACTCTTAATCTCACAAAACAAACTGAAGGTTGTTGAGAGGAGGGGGGTAGGGAGAGGGTAATGGGGTTATGGACATGGGGGAAGGTATGTGCTATGAAGTGTGTAAACCTGGCAATTCACAGACCTGTACCCCTGGGGCTAATAATACATCATATGTTAATAAAAAATAAAAATAAAATAAAATAATAAACTCTTCAAAGTATAGGAATAGATGGTACATATCTCAATATCATCAAAGCCATCTATGAAAAACCCACAGTGAATGTCATTCTCAATGGGAAAAAAATGAGAGCTTTTCCCCTAAGGTCAAGAACATGGCAGAGCTAATCACTATCACCACTGCTATTCAACAAACTACTAAAAGTCCTAGCCTCAGCAATCAGACAACAAAAAGAAATTAAAGGGATCTGAAACAGGAAAGAAGTCAAACTCTCACTCTTTACCGATGGTATGATACTTTATGTGGAAAACCCCAAAGACTCCACTCCAAAACAGCTAGAACTCATACAGGAATTCAGTAAAGTTTCAGGATATAAAATCAATGCACAGAAATCAGTTACATTTCTGTACACCAACATCAAAACAGAGGAAAGAGATATTAAGGAGCTGATCCCATTTACAGCTGCACCCAAAACCATAAGATACCTAGGAATAAACCTAATCAAAGAGGCAAAGAATCTCTACTCAGGAAACTATAAAGTACTCATCAAAGAAATTGAGGAAGACACAAAGAAATGGAAAAAAACATTCCATGCTGATGGATTGGGAGAACAAATGTTGTGAAAATGTCTATACTAAAGCAATCTACACATTTAATGCAATTCCTATCAAAATACCAACCAATTTTTTCAAAGAAATGGAACAAATAACCCTAAATTTTTTTAATAAAGATTTTATTTATTTGACTGATAGAGATCACAAGTAGGCAGAAAGACAGGCAGAGAGAGATGGAGGAAGCAGACTCTCTGTTGAGCAGAAAGCCTGATGTGGGACTTGATCCCAGGACCCTGAGATCATGACCTGAGCCAAAGGCAGAGGCTTAGCCCCCTGAGTCACCCAGGTGCCCCAATAATCCCAAAATTTATTTGGAACCAGAAAAGACATGAATAACCAGAGGAATGTTGAAAAAGAAAGCCAAACTTAGTAGCATCACAATTCCAGACTTTAAGCTCTATTATGAAGTTGTAATCATCAAGACAGTATGGTACTGGCATAAAAACAGACAAAGAGATCAGTGCAACAGAATAGAGAGCCCAGAAATGGACCCTATGACTCTATGGCCAGCTAATCTTCGACAAAGCAGGAAAGAATGTCCAATGGAAAAAAGACAGTCTCTTCAACAATGGTGTTGGGAAAATTGAACAGCCACATGCAGAAGAATGAAACTGGACCATTTCCTTACACCACACACGAAAATAGACTCAAAATGGATGAAAGACTTCAATGTAAGACAGAAATTCATCAAAATCCTTGAGTAAAACACAGGCAGCAACCTCTTTGACCTCAGCCACAACAACGTCTTCCTAGAAACATAGCCAAATGCAAGAGAAGCAAGGGCAAAAATGAACTATTGGGACTTCATCAAGATCAAAAGCTTTTGCACAGAAAAGGAAACAGTTAACAAAACCAAAAGACAACTGACAGAATGGGAGAAGATATTCGCAAATGACATATCAAATAAAGGGCTAGTGTCCAAAATCTCTAAAGAACTTATAAAACTCAACACCCAAAGAACAAATAATCCAATCAAGAAATGGGCAGAGGATATAAACAGACATTTATGCAAAGAAGACATCCAGCTGGTCAAGAGACAAATGAAAAAGTGCTCCACATCACTTGGCATCAGGGAAATACAAATCAAAACCACAATAAGAAACCACCTCACACCAGTCAGAATGGCTAAAATTAACAAGTCATGAAATGTTGGAGAGAATGCAGAGAAAGGGGAATGCTCCTACACTGTTGGTGGGAATGCAAGCGTGCAGCCGCTCTGGAAAACAGTATGGAGGCTCCTCAAAAAGTTGAAAATAGAGTTACCCTCTGAGTAACTAGAGTTACCCACCAATCGCAATATTATTTATTTACCCTAAAGATACAAATGTAGTAATCCGAAGGGGCACATGCACCCACATGTTTATAGCAGCAATGTCCACAATAGCCAACCTATGGAAAGAACCTAAATGTCCATCAACAGATGAATGGACAAAGAAGATATGATATATATATATAGATATATATATATATCCATATATATATGCGCAATGGAATACTATGCATCCATCAAAAGAAATGAAATCTTGCCATTTGCAACAACATGGATAAAACTAGAGGGTATAATGCTGAACGAAATAAGTCAATCAGAGAAAGTCAATTATCATATGATCTCCCTGATATGAAGAATTTGAAAGGCAGAGTGGGGGGGCCTGGGGAGTAGGGAAGGAAAAAATGAAACAAGATGGGATCAGGAGGGAGACAAACCATAGGAGACTTTTAATCTCACAAAACAAACTGAGGTTGTTGGGGGGAAGGGGGTTGGAGAAGGTGGTTGGGTTATGGATATTAGGGAGGGTATGTGATATGGTGAGTGCTGTGAAGTGTGTAAGCCTGACAATTCACAAACCTATAATACATTATATCTAAATAAAAATAATTAATAATTCAAAAAAAGAATTCCCATAACTCAATAATTAATTAAAAATATAAAAGGAATGTGAGCAAGAAATTTAAACAGACACTTCACAAATGAAGATTGTCATATGGCCATAAGTGTACAAGGAAGTGTACATGGAAGAAGTTTAACATGATCAGTAACCAGAGAACTACAAATTAAAACCACAGAATAAACTAGGACTAACACTGCTGGAGGAAATGTAAAATGGTACAACTTTGGAAAACAGTTTGGCAGTTTCTTAAGCATTTAAACATAATTGTCATATGATCAAGGCATTCCACTCCTCTAAGAATTTCCCCAACAGAAATAAAAAATATATTCATCCAAAAACGATTACACAAATGTTTATAGTTGCTTTATTTTTAATAACCCCAAATTGGAAATACCCAAATGTCATCAATGGGTGAATGAATAACCACATGTGGTATAACCATGCAATGGAATCCTACCCACCATAAGAACGAAACTATTGATAGACACAAGAACATGGGTAAATCTCAAATAATTATGCTATGTGAAATAAGTTTGACAAAAGAGTATATTACATATGATTTCATTCATATAAAATTCTGGAAAATGCAGACTAATTGAAAGTGATGGTCTGCAGTTCAGTGATTGCTTTGGGAATGAAGAGGAAGGAGGGACAAATTACAAACATGCAGGTGGAAACGTTTGGGGGTGATAAAAACTAGAATACAGTTCTACAGGTATTTCCACATGTCAAAACTGATCAAAGTGTACTATTTACATACTTAGATTTATTGTCCTTTAATTATACATTAGAGTTGTAACAAAAATGCAAAAACATATTTTTCTCTCTTTCTACCATAGCAACCTAAAAACAGTGACAAGTGCAGTAGCGCTGAACACCCCTAGCAGCCAGGGAAGTGTATCAGAGCTTCCTGAGAAAATGGTAGTTGGTCCAGAGTAGGAATTGTGGTAGTCTGGTCTGGAATATGTTATCATATCAAAGACTGAGGAAGTTATCCAAGTCGATTAGGCTTTCTATCAAAAGTAGTCATGAACTTTGAATTTGTAACTATTCTAAAGAAAAACAAAAACCCCCAAGGCTTTAGATTTGGTACCAATCTTTAAGAAATGAAGGGGACTTGTTGTACCACAGGGATGTAATCAGCCAAACTCAGGCTCTCGGAAACAACCTGGTTTACTCTACACAGCAACAACATTTAAATAGTTCATTCATTCATTCATTTAATCAAGAGGAGGTGAAACAGCCAGTATATATCCATTTATCCATTTCTATTTTTTATGTCATGAATTTGGTTCTGCATTACTCTTTTTTTCCACAAATGAAATTGTGATATATTTAAAATGTACACCATTGTGGTTTGATTTATGTATGTTCTGTGAAAGGATTCCAACCATTGAGTTAATTAACACATCTATTACCTCACTTATTTACCATTTTTATTTGTTTATTACTTACTTACTTTCGTGAGAACACTTAAGTTCTCTCTTAGGAAATGAATTTTGATTAAATAACAGTGCTACCAAATATAGCTACTCATCCATACATCAGATCCTCAGACCTTATTCATCCTACAATGGAAAGCTTGTACCTTTACCAACCTCTCTCTATTTTCCACATACCCCAGCCCCTGACAACCACTTTTTTACTCTGTTCCTTTAAGCTTGACTTTTTCCTTTTTTAGATTCCACATAGAAGTGATACCATGCAGTACCTTTCTTCTTCTTATTTATTTCACTTAGCATAATGTCATACAGATTCATTAATATTGTTGCAGATGGAAATTTCCTTCTGTTTTGAGACTGAATAACATTCTATTGTGTATGTGTATGTGTGTGTGTGTGTATGTAGAGAGAGAGATTATATATCTAAAAGCATATATATGTGTGTATGTGTATATATATGTATATATACATATATATACATGTATATGTATGTATACACACACACATACATACATACATACACACAAATACCACATTTCCTTTATATATTCATCCAGTGTCCACTGATGGACATTTAGGTGTTTCCACATCTTGGCTATTGTAAATAATGCTACAAAAAGACACGGGAGTACAGATATCCCTCCATGGTAATGATTTTGTTTCCTTTGGAAATATGCCCAGAAATGGGGTTGCCAGCTAGACCCCATGGTAGTTCTATTTTTAATTTCTTAAGGAACCTTCATATATTTAAAGAAACTTATCAACTAATCACAATATATAGGCTGAGCCTGATTGGGATCCTGATTCAATAACAAATTGACCCAAAAAATAATATTTGGAGAAATGTAAACACTGGATATTTGATGATATTTTGGAATTTCCGGCTTTAATTGTGTGATAGTGGCAATATAATTATATATAAAAGCAGAGTACTAATCACTCATTAGTTCAACCACTTAAAATATTTAAAGATAAAATGCTATGTTTATGGGAACTTACATTAGTAGTCTAGGAGAGGGATTAGTGAATGGGGGTATGTTTGAACAAAGTTGATCACAAACTGGTCACAATTCCATCTAAATCATGGATACATAGGGTTCATTATTCAGTTATCTCTACCTTTACATAGGTTTGAAATTTTTTATATCATTAAAAAAAGAAAAATCATTTTTCTAAATGTTATCATATAAAAAAATAAAACCCACAAAAATTCTGTTACCATATATGCTTGGGAAATATGATGCTAAAAAAATTTGGATCCTTTTTTTTTTTTTTAACTGCAGAATTTCTCAGTCTTTAAAATTCTCTTGTACATGATTAGTCTCTAACAGGAGAAGGCTGATGCAGGCCCATGTAAACACAGAACCCATTTCTCACACACTTCACAACATTGGTGTTCCACTGCAGTCCCTGTTTGGGAAACTCATGGAATCTTGGGTCATATCAGCTCAAGCAAAATGCAATGTTGACCAGTGTGTGTTCTGGGTATGTGTACTGACTACATTACATCAGGAAGCTTATATTCAGTTTAGGGCTCTGAACTTCAAGAGAGCAACCAGAATAATGAGGATAACTGAAATCAAATCACCTGAGGAATTAAGAATAATTAAATTGAGGAAGTAACATTAGGGACAATAAGATGACTATCTCCAAGGATTTGAGAGTTGGTCAGATAGGAAAAGTTTAGATTGTTTACGTAACCACAGAGGTTAAAATAAAAACCAATGGTCAAAGTTAAAGCATTTAGCTAAGCAGGAAGATTTTGCTAGTCAAAAAGAAGGGCTTTATGTGAGCAGAGTTGCCCAAAGATGGAACGAAGTATCTTGACAAGGTAAAAAGTTTTCATCACAGATGGAGTAATTAATCAGGAATTAGAGAACCCTTTGCACAAAATATTAGTAAGGGCTTTCTGGAAGTAATGGCCATGTTAAATAATCTCTACGGTTCTTCTCCATTCTTAAATTCTATGATTCTAAATGGATTGTGTTGGTGTACCAATAATCTTACAACTAAGAGTCATTTCCTTGGATTCCCAGGGCTCCAAATTACTTTTTCCATCTTTGACCTCTCTTATATGTTTTGGAGTACTTCATATAGTGAAGAAGTTATTCTCTAAAAAGTTCTTTCTCCCTTAGGATCTCTTCTTTCTCTGCAATGTCATTGTGATGGATCATTGCATCATGATAAGAGAAAGGAAGTTTGAGAATGAGAGTCCGAATTCTGTGTCCTGGCCCCAGCTGGAATGAACTGTCTGCATGACTTTCAGTAGGCCCTGATGTATCCCTTAGCCTCAATTTCTTCATCTGCATAATAGGATATTTGGCCCAGAGTATTTCTAAAATGCCTTTCTACAATTAACTAGAGTAGTATACAGAACATCTCCAAATTTCATATATTAACACCCAAGGCAGGTGATTTTAATGGAAAGATAAGGGAAGTAATATTTGTAAAGGGCCAGACCAATTTTAGATACTGTACTCATATTGTGTGCTCATTTGAACCTCAGGGATATAGGGAATTTCATGGCCTGTCAAAAGGTACAAACACTAAGAAACTGAGAGGTTAAGTAAATTGATCAGGGTCACACGGCTAGTAATCTTTTTAAAATGCTCTTTCCATTATATCACATTGTGAAATTCTTAGCCTCATTTGACAAGGCACTGGACTCCTGGATTCTAACATTGATTAACTATAATACTTTCAGGTAGCTGCTCATGTTCTATCTTATTTGGCTCTCCTTAGTTTTATTGTTGTTATTCTAGTTTTCCCTTATAATTATTATAATTATATTTATACTTTTTATTATATTATAATTATATTATACTTATAATAATAATAATAATAATTTTTATCATTATTATTTACCCCTTGACTGGATTGGTTATAAAGGGAACTCTTGTTTAAATACAATGAAGGATATTTGGTCTATTCTGTGTTTACTATTTGAACTTCAGATTTACAGGAATGCTCTTTCAGGAAATAATACAACTTTCAGAAAGAGAGACCCATGGTATCCTTTCTTTAAAGGACATTTACTATCTTCACAGCTATATAGTTTTTTCTTCTTCTCTTTTAAAAGTGTGAGCTGTTTAGTAAGTATTTTGTATCAGTCAATTCCCTTAATAATCTCAGATGCCTGTCTACCTGATTTATAAATGTGCAAGTTTTCCAAGTTCTGTATTCCCTCACCTGATTGTTGTCAATAGCTATTTGACAAGGTTTTCATTATACTAGTCGTCCAAATTTGTTTGTCTCATTTTTCCTGTTAAAACTAGATTCAGAGAATGAGTTTGCTCTCTTGACCATCTTAGAATCATCATCAATTTCATACCCATCCTCTCTTATTAGCAGCCCCAATTTCCCCCATCTCTCTATTTTCCCAGGCGTATTTATAAAAGCCTTCTTTGGCTTTTATAACCCATTTTAGCACTAGTCATTTCACTCCCTTTATCTTTTTCTACCAAGTTTTAACTGATGGGGAATACTTTTACTCCATACTCTCCTTTTAAGTCGTGTCCAATGAGAATTTCATTCTCTTGTCTCTCCTCTGTGATACTACATTGAATGTGTCATGCAGTTAGCATTGCTGTTTTCCAGAGGAACTGAAGCACTATCCTGGTAATTTGGGCTCAAGTTCCACTTCTGCCTGAGATGTCTAGATAATTGCAGCCTATGTGGGTGTTGTGGACTTCCTTTCTGCTTGAATTATCCAAATAATTGCTTTACTTCTCCACTCTGTTTTACATATAGAGACACAAACACAAAGAAAGCAGATCTAGAAAATGGAAGAACCATGGGGATTTTCATGTAGGATCTTTATTCTGCTGAGGGCTATGATCTTATTGCTGCTCTTCTGAAAAGACATGCCTTCAGGTCACAACTATGCACTTGCCTGGTATCCTTCTGTGCTGAGTTCTCTTCTCTCCATGAACCACCACTCAGCCTCCTGAGACTCACATAGTTTCCCACATAACCCAGGATACTTTCTGGGTTATTGTCAACAGGTATCTTTGATGACTCATAATATCCAGAAAGTATCAGAGAGAAAAGGTGCCTAGAATATCAGCCAACCTCCCTCCATGGGAGGTTGTACATTTTACAGATGTAGTAACTGAGACCTAATGGGAGCAAGGGACCACAGAAATGTTCATAGAAAATCAGTGCAAGGACAGGACCAAACACAAGCTATAAGTTAACCATGGACCAAAGCAAAATCGAACAAAACAAAACCCAAACCAGTTTACTTAATTATCTTTTCTCTAAGTGCTGATGAAACAAAACATCAGTTTAATTGTCTATAAGACTGGATATAAGGGAAATGGGTGAGTGACACCGGAGGCCCACTACCTCCTGTACTCACCCCACTTTTTCTGGGTGATACAGAGTAGAACAAAGAATGGGAGAAGTCTATGTATTTCCTTCTCAGTGGGGGTAGAGCAGGGGGCAAGAGTGATGTTCCCATTCTCTCCACCTTCTCTGCAGGGCTGTGCAAGAAGCCAGCTCTTAAGCAACAGTTAAAATTCTGGAGTCAGCACAATGCCAATGTGGAAATTACCAGTATCTAAATTCAGATTGGACATCAGTGAGAAAGTTGAGTCCTTTTATGGCTACTTCCCATAGTTAAGCAAAGAGGAAAGTAGGCTGTCAGAAGTCTAAGGTTCTTACCACAGGATGCGTTTCTCCTCTCCAACTTTCTTTAGCCTCGGTAGAAGACTCCATCCTCCTGTCTCCTTTCTCATTTCCTACTCAGAGAAAGCTACTCTCATACCATATCCCCCAGGACTACCAGATGTTTGTGTGTGTGTGTGATGTGTGTGTGTGTGTGTGTGTGTGTGTGTGGCAGGGGGAGGTCCACACACCCTTCTTTCGCAATGCAGCTCTAAGTGCCCTAGGAAATGTTTGGATCTTTCCATCTTGTCCTTCAACTTGGAATCCCTATAGAAAGAATTGCTGACAGTATACACTGCCCACCACTAGAGAGCAGCCAAAGCCAACATTTTCCTGGGCAAAAAAACCTGCTCAACAAGTTATTTCCCGAGGAGCCAAGTTCTGTTGGTCTTCTATTCCTCTCTTTCACCTCTATCTTTCTTTGAACAAAGCACTTCACCAGTCTCTTTCACAAGAGAACATTCTATGTGTCTATTCATATGTTGTGGGAACAGGGAAATCTCTAACTCACCCAGAGAAGCCATTGTCAAAAACATTTCTTCTTGAAATCTCCATGCTTTTACTCCATCAAGCTAACCTGTGTGAATCATAAAATTTTGAAAGTAAGATAATTTTGCAGTTAAAAAAAAAAGAGTTATCCCCATAAATCCATGAGGAAACAAAATCTCCTCTTGGTTGATTCTTCCCTAAAACCTCTCTAGAAGGATTGACAGCACACCAACCTAAGCAGGTCCTAAGCACACCTTTAGACCTGATTTCTTGCTACAAAGAGCATGATTTTTCCGACGTAAATGAAGATAACAATTGTGCCTCATAGGGTCTTTCAGTTTTCAGTAGGTCCATGTCTACTTTATTCAGCTTACTTCAATGAGCAGTAAAATAAAGAATTATTGTTGGTTAGAACATTGTCACTGTGCAGGAAGAATCCTCTAGTCTTCTACAATAGAAGGGAAAAAAGATGGGAATGGACTTTTGGGACATAATGTGGCTAAAGATTCAGGACTGTGGACCCTCGATTCGGTTTTAGATTTACATTTGAAACCTGTCTCTTCCACGTGCCAGAGATTGATTTCAAGCAAGTTACCTAAGCTCTCTCTTACCCTCAGTTTCTTCCTCTGTAAGGTAGGAATCATAGCTGTTTTTATCAAATAGGACTGGATGAAAGGACACAATGTAAGTTATGCCTTTAATAAAAGATTAGCTGTGATTGTTCAAAGTGCTTACCATCCGCCAGATTCCCTGCTGATTTCTTTCTGCCTTATTCTGCTACCACTTTATTTCAATATATCCTCTTTCAATTTTAATTTTGTTAAATATTCATTAAACATGTGTTACATTCCAGGTATAATTCTGATCCTCAAGAGGTTACAATGTAGTTTAAAAAGAGATAAAGAAATATGAAGGAAAGAAATACAAAGAAGACATGTCTTACAACATTTGATTCTAAAGGGAACACATAAGACAGAAGTTGTATACTGTCAAAATTACCCTGAGGACTTCCAAGTGCCCATAAGGTCTAGTTCGGCATATGTAAGATCTTTTTAAACTACTTATTACCCGATGTTTCTTTATGGCCTAAAGTAATTCTTAATGTAATACCCGATATTGGTATCACCAGCAGCTTGCTAGACCACTTGAAGAAGTGGGACACATCTCAGTCATGATAGAAAATTCTTAGATCTAGTCACACATTCTTTCCAGGGGATTCGCCCACAGACATGGACTCTGGGGTTTGATTGCCTTCATTACCTGTTAATATAGACGATGCAATAGTATCATTGCCAAGGGTCTTGAGTTGGATATTTTAACTGATGCCCTGAGCAATGTGATTTCTCTGTAAGTGTTAAATGGAAGTTCAGGCCACATGTTGCTGGAGCACAAGATCAAGTTTAAATAATTACCACCACAGGGCATTTAAGCAAGGACACATAGAAGATACAGTTGTTCTTGAATGATGAACTGGATTTTCATAAACAGAGAAAGAGGTTGGGGAAGAAAAGGAGGGCATACAAAACTGAGAGAGGAGTGTAACAAAGGAAGTGAGAGAAGAAACAGTGAGTGGCACTTATGGGTTAGGTCCTAGGCAAACTATTTAAAATACCGACTCCTTTAGCCTGTTTCATTGTCTCCACAAGCCTAAAAGGTTTACAAAAGTAGCACCACTTTTGCAAATTGGGAAGCATGAGACTGAAGATATAACAAACTCGGGATTTGTATCCAGATTAGCAGAATTCCAATGCATGTGTCCATTATGCTACATTGCCAGAGCATATAGAGTGTAATTACAGAGGAGGAGATGCTGAGATAAACACAAAACTATTGCTTTGTCTCCTTGAGAGGCAATAAATATTTTTGAAGGGTTTTCTTTTTTTTTTATTAGAATGGGCTTGCTAGACATTAAAAATGATAACCAAAAATTGCTGCTTTTTCCTCCTGTGATGGGATTTGCTTGTATGCTTGTAACAGATGACTAACCCACTAATAACCATGGCTATGCAAGGGGCTAGCAAAGGAAAAACTAAAGTTAAATAGATATTAAAAAATCATAAATTAGTTAGAAAATAATAAATGATGAGGGAAAGAATGGGTGAAAAACCTAGCCATTATGAGCGTGTAAAATGGTCAAATGTCAATAGAACTCATCTGTTTGAAATAAGAATATTTCCTTTCTAATTGTGCTCTACCATCTAAACCTACCTGTCCCAAGACTAAACTCCTATATGTTCCTTGTAAGTTATAAATATCCCATTTTTAAAGATATGACCCAAAATTTTCTTCTTAGAGGACTTCTTTAATCCTTTAGAGCTGGAATTCATCTCTCATTTCTTTAAACTCTTAAGAGCAATTTTGTTTCAGTCTATCTTGGTTATTTACTGATGACTTACTTTTCTATTAAAGTGAAAGATACTGGAAGCTATGATAAGTATGATTTATTTTTGCATGCCCAAGACCTACCTTACACATAGTAAGATCTCAAAATATTTGTTGGGTGAATGCTGTATGTGCTTCTAATGAGTTAGCATCAGATTTTAAAAATCAAACACCATGGATACATGTATTATTTTCAGCTTATTTTTGTTTTTGTTAGTTGTTCCATGGCCATTGCAGTAATCATAGATACTGTAATAACCCAGGTGAAGGATTATACATTTACTGAATCTGGATTTTCAAAAACAGAAATGACTTCAAAAGATCAGAATTCTGCATAGTCTTAGTTATACACAAAATATTTGTTGCTAATGGTCCAACAGTGATTGTAGTTTTGTTAAAGCCACCTAATGAAATTTTGGTCAAAATGGTTCCATAATTTGAGGCTTCAATACACTCTTGGCAGTGACATTTAAAACATAAAAAGAGAAAAGCAAACTCATAACTGAAGGAAAGCTCAAGACTCCTGGGGTTTGTGGCCAAAAGTGGACCGAGCCACTCAGAAATCTGGCTCCTAGAGAGTACTAGTGACTGAGAGTCAAGGGATATTTGAAGCCAGGAAAGGCTAGCTCTCCTCACCTGGGAAAGCATAGTTGTGCATGAAGGGGGAGCAGAGAGGCAATGGTGGCCTTGGTGCAATGACTTTTCTGGGGGGGAGGCTGGTAATTTTGAGATAGTTTCAATTTACAGGAAAATTATAAAAGGAGTAGAAAGAAAGCTTATATGCATCTCATTTAGATACCTGAATTGTTAACATTTTACTACATTTGATTCATATATGTATACCTAATCTGTATGTAAATGTGTATATATATATATGTGTGTGTGTGTGTATAGATATATCTGTAAATATATGCATGTAAATAAATATGTATGTATGTAAACATAATTACTATTTTTTAACCATTTGAGGGGAAGTTGCAGAATTTATGTATTTTTTTACCTTTAAATTCTTGGATTTCTGTAACCACAGTACAATGATAAAAATCAGGAAAATAACATTGATATGACACTATTTGATTTCCTACAGAACTTATTGAAACGTTAGTCACTGTTTCAATAGTATCTTTTATAGCAAAAAAAGAAAGAGCTTCAGAATTAACATTGTATTTAGTTTCCATGTCATTTTCATCTCTCAAATTAATCGTTCTTTTTTAAATTGGTTTTAATGACATCAAGATTCCTAAAGAGCAGAGACCTGGTATTTTGCAGATCTCTCAATTTATGGTGTCTGATGTTTCCTCATAATTACGTTGGGATTATGCCCTCTTGGCACGAACACGACAAATAATAATCCACCAGCTTCAGACTTTGGTCTTTGGGGTTCTATGTTGAGACTATTAAAGAATGCCAAATCTGTATACATGGGTGGGTGTAAGGAAATGGCAAACAAAAGAAAGCCAGCAAAATCAGTAATCAAAATGCAAATTCTCTTCCCCCCACCACACAAAAGTTAATTTGTGGGATAGATTGAGAAAGGCTACATGTTTTAGTGTACTTAAAGTAATAAAAGGAGAAATAATTCACATTAAAAACTTATAAGAAATATGAAACAAAAGCAAAAAAAATGTAACAAGAGACAAAAGAAAAAGAATTAGAAATTTTGGAGATAAAAGCATATCCATGGCAATCTAGACTGGGCACTTTAAAACCTACCAGCCAAAGACTATCAGCAAATCAGTTACATATCTGTAGTCAAATAATCAAAAACACATAAACAGGTAAAGTTAGATTTATTTAGCTTGCTGCAACAAAGAAGAATGGACCTTGTAAAAATCTCAGTAAAAAAGCATTGAAAGTATGTGTGGGCATTCCCTGGATTATTCCAAAGAGGGACAGGAAAGTGGGGACGACTTCTGAGTTGAATGCCATTAAGGCGTGTGAGCTAGCAATTCAGCATCTGAGTAAATCAGTTATTAATTTGTTCACAAGGTGGGAGAAACTAAGCAGCCCTGAGCTATCACCAGTAAGAAAAGAAAACAGAAGAAACAACAATCACCAATTATTACAGCTGTAGTATGATTTTGCATAGGAAAGGCTTATTTGCTCTTGCTTACTTGGGAATGAAAATGCCATCAGTCTGTATAACACCTCGCTGATTTTCAATGTCTCTGAGAATAAGTAAATCAGAATATAGTTTAAAAGAATTAACTGAGAATTTAACATGAAGACTCAAAGGTATACACATAAAAGTGAAAGAAAGAGGTAAGAAAATTTGATCAAGAGTCTCTAAAAAAATGACTGAAAAGTGATATTTGAAGAGATCAGAACTTTTTCCAGAAACTTTTCTGGAATTGAGTAAAACATTATTCCTCAGATGAAAATTGACTCCAGTGTTTAGTAGTAAACAAAACAATAACAACGACACTCTAGATATTAATAACAAGGTGGAAAAGGGATATTCTGTGTAACTTTAAAGAGTTTAAAGTTCCTTGACATGTAGTAGAATGGAAACATTGGGTATCTTTAGATTTGTTAAGACAAATTATGTAAATGTTTGTAAAAACTAAGATAACCATTAATAAAGTAGAAGCATTATAACTCCTATCTGAAGAAAATATGCACAGAAAAGTTGAGAATTTTTGTAAATTATTATCCCAAGAGAAATTAAGGACAGAGAAAAATAAAGGTAAAGAAAAAGAATAAATAGTAAGCTTGAGTTAAAGTAGTAGAAGTAATTGCAGACATATTAGTGATTATGATATGTTAATTTGCAGGTCAGAAAACAGACTAACCAAATGAACTTTAAAAAATATATAGCCAAACAGTTTTATTTTAAAAAAATCACACAGATGGTTAAAATCACAAGGACATTAAAATTTATATCAGGCAAATGCTAATCAAAACAAAGCTGATATAGCTATGATAATAGCAAAAAAGGTAGAATTTATTTTTTTAAATTTTCTTTTCTTTTCTTTTTTTTCAGTGTTCCAAAATCCATTGTTTATGCACCACACCCAATGCTCCACACAATATGTGCCCTCCTTAATACCCACAACCAGGCTCACCCAACCCCTTACCCCACTCCCCTCCAAAAGTTTAGAATTTAAAGTTTAATTTCCAAAAGTTAGAATTTAAAGTAAAAATCAATAATAGTGATGGAGGAAAAGTCCAAGAAGCTTTAATTATCACAAATTTACACACACTAATAAATTTGAAATCAAAATATATAAAGCAAAACCTGACATAATTATATAGAAAAATTGACAAACCCACAACCAACAGGGGAGATTATACCACTTCTCTCAGAAACCAGTATATGAAACCAATAAAAATTAGTTAAGTATAGCAAATTAGAATAATAAAATTAACAAAACCTATCTAACATATTTTTATTAGAACTTGATATCTATAAATAAAATGTACATTATTTTTAGGTACTCAAGGAATACTTAGAAAAATTACCAACAGTGAGGTTTGATAAATTCTAAGAAAAAACATTATAAATCATATTCTCTAGCTGAATTTGATTAAATTAAATCAACAATAAACATAACACCTGTATTAAAATAAACAAGCAAACATGCAAAATGTTTGGAGACTTTAAAATGTATTCAGATCACTGACCTAGTTCAAAAGTAACTGCAAACTAAACTCAAATCAGTCCCCACCCACTTCAATTCTACCAATTCATGTAGTTAAACAGTCATGAGACCAGGAGTTCTGCCATTTCATATTGCAACATGAGTTGTAGAAATTAAAGAGCTATTTTAAAATATGGAGAAATAATAGTTCTAGAATTAAGGAATTTTTGAAAAAACTAAGATTACTTTTGAGAAATGTGGTAAGATTAAAAAGGCTTTTTCAACATTTTAGTAAATGTTAGTAAACTTTAGTTTACTGACTTTACTAACATTTAGTAAATGTTAGTAAACTTTAAAGTACATATTATGGTATCTTTTAATATTAAGTGCTGAAATAATAGTATACTAGGTTTCTGAGGTTTCTGGATTATTTTCATCTCCTTCCACTTAAATAATATTTTTATCCAATTACACCTTTAACCCACAAGATACTGTAATTTTCCAAAATCCCAATAAACTATACAGTGAATGTTATTGTCATTTTTCATTTGCATTAAGCATTTACTCTTTTTATTAATAAACTATTATTATTTTTATTAATAATCCCCATGACTATTGTCTTTGTTGAAGCTATTGTGGTCTTAAAGTTTTTTTTTAAAGAAGCCCTTTCTTCATTTACCATTGGGATTTTAGGAGACCTCACTGGGATTTTTTTTCTGATTTTAGGAACAAGTTATCACTAAGTGCATGAATCAAATAGATTAAAGTCAAGACTTCCTCCCAATTGTTGATAAAGCTATTAGACAACATGGTTCAAATGTGGATCAATGAGAGGCTTCCTGATGCAGCTTCTCAGGATTACCCAAACTTTTTCAATCAAGGCCACCGGCAGCAGTGAACAAAAATGTTCCTTTCTCATAATAAAATAGCAAAGCAGAACTTGCGGGCATTCTACATCAGACAGACTCCAAGGCGAGAGAGTAAGGAGATTAAGGAGCATGGTAATATGTTCACTTTATTCTTCTAAACTGGTCAATCAGAGAAGAAACTCTTTGTCTATGAGCAGGAATGAAGAAATGATGAGAAAGTTTAGAGTGGTATCTATAGATCATTTTCAGGTTAGAATCTGAAGCAAAACATCAAAGATGGAAAAAGAGACATCTCACTTTTTTAATTTCCTTTGATAATCAATAAACATGGATTTATGAGTAAGGTTCCTCTTCTTCAGGTGCTAAGGTTCTGGGGCTACCTAGAGTTTCAGAAGGCAAAGCTGGGCATGGTGGAGAGGGGTTAGATGGCACCAAGTGCCAGCTTGGGCTGGCTCTTGGTGCCATCTCAGATGAGGGTGGACTCAAGAAGCAAAGCAGTTGAAAACCTAATAGGTTAATAAAAGACTCAGTACAAATATAAAGAATAAATTTTATAGTAGACAAAATAGAGAGTTCCTGAAATATGATTACAAAAAGAGAGTGGATCTTTTGTGCAACTTCGCCTTAATTTGGGAATGTTTATGGTAGAAATTCAGTAGGGAAAATATGGAAGACAGACCTGCTAAAGAGCTCAGAGTCTGGGGTTCTAGTCACAATTAGTTGAAGAGCTTTGGGAAACCATTCTTTCTCAAGATAATTTCTCAAGGAAATTATTTTCTTTTTAGTTTCCTTATTTATTCATTAAGAAATTCATTATAGATTGGCTTCCAGTTATAGAGTTTCCATGGATTAATCCATTATGCAAAGACCACAATGAAAACTAAAGACAGAATTTTGAACTTTTACCAGAAAGATTATTGAAATATACTTGCAGAAAGGATTCTATTTAAAGAAAGATTATTTCATTTAGTGCTTTCTATAGCTATGTATTCCTCAGGGTCAACAATTTGCCAGAAAACATCAAAGTATTTTTCTTGTGGTCTGGAACAATGTTTTCAGAAAAGTATAAATGTGATCATATAGATTGTTAAATCTTAACCAGGGGGAAGACACTTTCTTGAGGAGAATATCAGCATTCCCAAGGCACCTTTATAAGTTGAAAAATCATTTCAACACTATAATTTTCATATTATAATTTGATTTGCATTTTGAAAACAAAAATAAACCCTACAGGTTTCATAACACAAAATGTTGCCAGTTGAGCTTCAACAAAATTTCAGTAGGTAAAATAGACTGAATAAACTTTGACTCTAAATAAGAGTTTTTTATCTCAAATAGGAGCACAGAGCAGATTTGGGGAGGGACTGACTGTGGTTTTATAAAATATAAAAAATATGTGTGCCTTAGTTTGAATTTCCCAGAAAGTAGAACCTGAGAGAGTATACAGTAAGTTTGCTTAGGAATAATCCCAGGAATTATGAAACCCAGAGTGGAAAGACTGAGAAAAGGAAGGAGGAAAAGCTGATATGGGGATGCTTTCTACACCTGGGGGTCAATTCTGCTGGTACTTTCTCATTACTTTATGAAATCGGGAGGCTGAAACATTGATCCAGTCTTATGCCCATTGGTTGAGGATTGTCCCAGAAGCAATAACTCCCTTTACTTCTGGTGTGTGTTCCCATGACATTCTAGAAGGCCCTCAAAAAGAAACACAAAGGCACATGACATACATTTAAGGTCAGGTAAGTGAGCATGAGGTGAAGTTCAGCTCCCAAAGAACTGCACTACAGCTGCAGCACCAGGAGTACTTACCGCAATAGGTACTGGCCAATATTTAGAACTTTTCCTTGTCAAATGAAATTATTTATTATGAAGTCTGATTAGCTGGGTAAGTGCCTTAATTCTGCCCAGAGACAACTATCCGATATGTTTTCTTTCACCACAACTAAGCTCTAGTTCACTCTCCCAGTTGGCCTTCCCAATCCAAGTCTAACTTGTAAACTATCCCAACAATTTAAAATATTCATTTGCATATTTCTGAGACTCTTTCCATTTCATATATCTCTACACATTCAATAAACATTTTCTTGCCTCCTATTATATACCAGGAGGCATGAGGCTTTATGCTAGGCACAGCACTAAGTGCTTCACCTGGATAATCTTATTTGATATTTTCAACAATACTGTGAAAGAGTTACCATTATTATCTTTATTTTATAGCTGAGAAAATTTAGATATAAAGCTGCAGAGCAACTTTCCCAAAAGCACAGGTCTCCTAAATGCATGAGCCAGTTCTACAACCCAGGCACAGAGCATGTTTTCTGTGCTCAGGCTGATTTGGGAGAAATGGTGTAGAAATTCATGCCATTGTTTCTAATACTTGACCACTTGTATATCTGTATCTATATGTCTATACCCTCAGTCATGTAACTTTGTTGATCCTCAGACTAGATCCTCAGACTATTCCTCCATCACATGAATGCTGTGCTGGCCAGATTATTTGCTTTGGCCAGTGGAATGGTTGCAGACATGATATAAGCAAAAGCTTGAAATTGATTGGACAGTTGAGCTAATGCTCTTATATTTTTTTCAATGCCATAAGAAGACAAACACAAGGAGCCTCCTGGCCTCAGATCTGAATGTAATCTGGAGCCTGAAGCCAAGCCTGGTGAGCCCAGACTAAGTTAACAGAACTCCAATTAACCATCACATAGATGAGAAATAAAGACTTGATTTTGTATGTATGGTTTCGTTTTGTCATTGCTTGTTATGAAATTGCTCGCCAGCAAATAGTTAGCTGAGACAACTGAAAAGTAAGCAAAAAAATGCTGACACAATATGGCTAGTTATAAAAGAATATTCTGAGTTCTGGATGACCAACTCTCCCAATATGTCTGGAACTGAGGGATTTCCTAATAGGTAGAAATTTTAGTGTAATTTTCTTTGCAAACGAGTACAGTTGGTCACACTAGACTGAAAAATATTTTAATGGACAAGTAGGCAGATTTTCTTCACCTATTTACTTACTTAATTTCTTTACCATTCCATATGAATTTTAAAAAAATAAAAGAGAAATTAGGGAAACCTAGGTGGTAATGAGGGTATAGAGGAAAGTACATTCATATGTGTGTACTTGTGCTATACAGATTCATGCAAGGATTTTTGCTCTTAAAACTGTCTCTTCTAAGGCTATAACTCTACATCCACACATATGATCACATATTTTGCTCACTTGAACACAAATTTTAAGGATAGGGAACATCTCAATCAGCAAGAATTGCTCATACTAACAACAGTTCAAAATAGGGAAAAGAGGCATATAAAAATCTAGATAGAGAGAGAGAGGAGAAGTGAGTTGGGGGAAACCAGAGGGGGAGACAAACCATGAGAGACTGTGGACGCCAAGAAACAAACTGAGGATTTTGAAGGGAGGGGGGTAGGGGAGTGGGTGAGTCTGGTGGTGGGTATTATGGAGGGTAAGAATTGCATGGAGAACTGGGTGTGGTGCATAAACAACGAATTTTGGAACACTGAAAAAAATTAAAATGAAAAAAGTAAAAAAAAAATCTAGATAGAGGAATAAAATATTCAGTAAATTTTGTCCCAACCAAAAAAATTATAAAACTGGAAAAACTTTCAAGGTTATGGAAACTGACCAAAATAATACACCAAATTAAGAAGTGGGTATTCTTTTAAAAAGAAACACACACACACACACACACACACACACACTGAAACAGTGAACTTTGTATAATAACAGTGGGAATCTGTGACATTCCTCCCTGGAACTACTCCCATCTCTCACCCAGCTCAATCTGCACAGTGATTCTACCAATACAAAGCAATGTATAAAACAAGCAGCTTTGTTGCTGGAGGGAAATGCCTTCATTTGGATCCCAACACAAAAAGATCCCACAGCCAGTGGGTTTATAACAGTTGTGAACTGGGAAGCAAATAAATTTCAGTGGCAAATGAATTGGGAAAACCAGAGGCTCAGTTAGCCAGAAGCTGCATTCCTCACTGGGATAAACATCAAACTAGCCAGAAATTTTATGGGAAGATACGGAAATAAAGTATCCACAGGGCCTTCATAACCTTTTCACACATTTGCACAGGAGAGACTAGAGAGAGCCTAGGTTATCTACACATCTTTGACTGATCTTAACAGTACATAAAACTGCGCAAGATACATTAGAGAACTCAGAGAAAAGTAAAATCTGGACAAATTTTAAATCTGCTGAACTTTGATCTCACTCACTAACACAAACATATCCATTGACACAGGGTGGAAATTTTATTGTCATGAGGTGTTTTGAGCGCAACCTCCTGCCAATCACTGGCTGACTACTAAGATATGCAGAAATAGAGACATGACCCCTATTAGATCAGGCTTAAAATAAAAAACAAAAATTAAAAAAAAAACGGAATAAAGGTAACAATAGTCATACAATGTGGAGAAACAAATTCCACAGGTATAGTACAGGCAAGTTACTAAACAGACAAGCAACAGCAGCAATAAAGAAACAACAGCAGCAACAATTTGGGTGGAATTATAATCCAGAGTTTCTACAATAAATTAACTAAAATGTTCAATTTTTTTAAATGTTTAATTTTTAACAAAATTATAACACATGGGAAGAAACAATAGTATATCTCATTTTCAGGGAAAAAAATGAAGAGAAACTGTCTCTGAGGAGGCCCACATTTTGGACTTAGGTAAAACTTCCAAGGAGTTGTTTTATATCTGTGTTCAAAGAACTAATGAAATTCTGCTTAAAGAATTAAGACAAAGAATGATGATAATAAGCCAGTAATACAGAACTGTTACAAGAAATGGAAATTTTAAAATATGGAAATTTGGGAGTTGAAAAGTAAAACAACAGATAATGAAAATTCAGTAAGGGTACTAAATAACAAATTGAAGGTAACAGAAGAATTAATAAACTTGAAGATATATTAACAGAATTTATTCAGTTGGAAGAACAGAGAAAAAAACTGAAGAAGAATTATCAGAGCCTAAGAGGCCTGTGGGACAATATCAAGCATATGAAAATGTGTGCAATGGAAGTACCAAAGAGAGAAGAGTAATAAAAAAGGCATAAAAAATTTAAATAAATAATGATAAAAAATATCCTAAATCTAATGAAAAATAATCTAAAGATACAAAACTCAACAAATCCCAAGTAGAATGCAAAATCCCTAATTTTGTACTACAACACATCCTGGTAAGACCATTGAAAGTCAAGGAAACCTCTAAAGACATCAAAAAGAAAAACAGCTCCCACATTCGGAGAACAAAAATACAATTAAATGACTGACTTTTCATAAAAAATGGAGTTGTGGGGACCTGAGCAGCTCAGTCAGTTAAAATTTTCTTCAGCTCAGGTCATGACCTCAAGGGCTTGGGATAGAGCCCCGCATCTGGCTCCCTGCTCAGTGGCCTGCTTCTCCCTCTCCCTCTGCCTTTCTCTCTGCTTGCGCTCTCTGGCTCTCTCTATCTCTCTGTCAAACAAATACATAAAATATTAAAAACAAAAACAAAAACGAGGTTAGGGCGCCTGGGTGGCTCAATGGGTTAAGCCTCTGCCTTTGGCTTAGGTCATGATCTTAGGGTCCTGGGATAAAGGCGCGCATCAGGCTCTCTGCTCAATGGGGAGCCTGCTTCCCCCTCCCCTTTTGCCTGCCTCTCTGCCTGCTTGTGATCTATTTCTCTGTGTCAAATAAATAAATAAAATCTTTTAAAAATTTTAAAAAGAAAAAATGAGTTTAAAAACAAATAATGGGGGGTGCCTGGGTGGCTCAGTGGGTTAAAGCCTCTCTGCCTTTGGCTCAGGTCATGATCCCAGGGTCCTGGGATCCAGTCCCGCATCAGGCTCTCTGCTCAGCAGGGAGCCTGCTTCCCGTCCTCTCTCTCTGCCTACCTATGATCTCTGTCTGTCTAGATATATATATAGAAATATATATAGATATCTATATCTATATCTCTATCTAAATATATCTAAATATATATCTAAATATATCCAAATATAGATATATCTAAATATAGATATATATCTATATTTAGAATTTCTTATAAGGCAAAGCTCCTAAGAAAAATTTCCCTCATTCTTTGTTTGCTTTAGAATATTCATATATATATAGATAGATATATTGAATATTCATATATATATATCATGAGGTATCTACTCAAAGATATGCAAAACAAGGGAAAAGGTAATACATGCATAAATTTTAATGACTATATAAAGGAACATATATTAACTGTGTTAAAAACAGACTTAAAATTTCAAAAAACAGTAATGTACTGTTGGCTTTATAACATTTATGTAACAATAATAGCTGAAAGGAACAGGGATGAAGTGGGCTGTATCAGAAAAAAATATCTGGATTTTACTAGCATTATTCATATTAATCCAAAGTAGCTATTGACAAATTAACATGCATATTGTAATCCCTAGAGATATCATAAAAAAAAAGAATTTAAAAAATTTAGGGATAAAACCAATGAAATAATTACAATATACATGGAAAAAATGTCTGTTTGACAACAACAAAAAAAACAAGGAACAAAGAAAGAGGAAAAAGGACATAAGACATATAAAAGACAAGAGGCAAAATGCCAGATATAAATATTACTTTGTCAATAATCCCATTAAATGTTAGTGGATTAAACCTGCCAACTAAAAGGTAGAAGTCATCAGAACAGATTAACTAAAACAAACAAACCAACAAACAAAAACAAAAAAAAAGAAAAAATCCACAACTATTTGCTGTCTAGAAGAGATATACTTTATGTTCAAAGACACAAATAGTTTGAAAGTAAAAAAGATTAAAAAGATAAAATATGAAATAGTAATCATAAGAGAGTTGAAAATGGCTATATAACAAAATTTAACTCATATAAAATGTCCCTACATTGACAGACACTTTATAATGATAGAAATGATCTATCATAAGGAAAATTAATAATTATAAATATAAATACACATAAAAACACAGCCCTAATAAATAGACATACCTTGGAGATACTGTGGGTTTGATTTCAGATCACTGTAATAAAGTATGTCACAATAGAGTAAGCCAAATGTTTTTTTTTTAGTTTCCCAATGCATATAAAAATTACAAGAATAACATCAAAGATCACTGATCACAGATCACCATACAAATATAATAATAATAATAATAATAATAATAATAATAAAATGTGAAATATTTCAAGAATTACCAAAATGTAAACAGAAACATACAGTGAGTGAATACTGTTGGATAAATGGCATGATTGACTTGTTTAATACAGGATTGTCACAATTCTTCAATTCATAAAAATGCAGTATCTGCAAAGCACAATAAAGCAAAGCACAACTAAAATGAGGTATGCCTGTACATGGAGTAACACTTCACAGAACTGAAAAAAGTAATAGACAATTCCACAAAAACTTTTGGGGACAAATAGATCATTTTTTATAATTGAGAGAACAATAAGATAAAAAAATTAGCAAGGACAGAGAAGACTTGAGCAACAGTATCACACAGATTAACAAGTAAGATTTATAAAAACCTCTGCCAAAGAACAGCAGAATAGACATTCTTTTCAAGAGTACATGGAACATTCTTTAAGATTTCTCAGATAAAACATACGGTAGGTAATACAACAAGTCTCAATAAATTTTAAAGAATTAGGGTCACCTGGGTTGTGCAATCAGTTAAGTGTCCAACTCTTGGTTTCAGCTCAGGTCATTATTTCATGGGTCATGAAATTGAGCCCTGCATCAGGCTCCCTTCTCAGCAGAGACTCTGCATGAGATTCTCTCCCTATGCCCCCTCCCTGCACCACATGCTCTCTTTCTCAAATAAATAAAATAAATCTTAAAAAAAAATTAAAAATTTAAAAAAAGAATTAAAATCACACAAAGTATGTTATCCACCGCTGATAGAAATTAAGTTAGAAATAAATAATCCAAATGTTGGAAATCCCCAAACATATGCAAATTAACTTAAATATTTTTAAAGACACATGAGTCAGAGAAAAAAAATTATTAAGGAAAAATAGAATGATTTTGAACAATTACAAATTAAACATATTGTTTGTTAGATGAAGCTAAAGCAATGCTTAGAGGATATTTGTAGTTTTAAACACCTATATTGAAAAGAATAAAGGTCTTAAACCAATAACTTAAGATTGCATTTTAGAAAACTTGAAAAGGAAGAGTAAACTGTACTTGAAGCAAGAAGAAAGAAGGAAATAATAAGGATAAAAGCAGAAATCAAGACAGAGAAACAGCACAGTTGTTGAGAAAATAAAGGAAACCAAAAGTGGTTGTTTAAAAAGAAATTTAAAAAATCAACAGATTTTTTTTGACAAGAAAAAGAAGAAGACACACATTAACAAAATCAGGAAAGCTTGTCAGAAGAGACATCACTACCAATCCTACAGATACTAAGGTTAAAAGGGAATACCATGAACAACTTTATACTAACAACTTTTAACATAAATGAAAAGGAAACATTTCTAAAAAGATACAAAAAAACACGACTTAATGGAATTAGAAAATAAATGGGCATGTAATACCTACAACAACAAAGAAATGCAATTAATGAGAAATCTCAGAACAGCTACCATCTGGTGTATTGCCAGTTACTGAGGCAGAAAGAGAAACACTGCATGGGAATGGCAAAGCCACTTAAAGACAAACAAAGGAGTATAGGGAAAAGGAGAGAGAAGCAACCAAGAAACAGACTCTTAACTGTAGAGAATAAACTGATGGTTAGCAGAGGAGAGGTGGGAAGGGATGGGTTAAATAGGTGATGGAGATTAAGGAGTGCACTTGTTATGATGATCATTGGGTGTTGTATGTAAGTATTGAATCACTAAATTGTATACCTGAAACTAATATTACACTGTATGTTAAACTGGAATTTAAATAAATAAATATTACACTGTATGTTAAACTGGAATTTAAATAAATAAATATTACACTGTATGTTAAACTGGAATTTAAATAAATAAATATTACACTGTATGTTAAACTGGAATTTAAATAAAAACTTAAACAAACAAGACTTCCCAAAAAGAAAAGCCCAAGCTCAAATGGCTTCCGCTGGTGATTTCTAGTAAATATTTTAATACTAAATAATACTAAAAAAAAAAGAATAAATAATACCAAACATTCACAAATTCTTACTGAAAATAAAGGTGAAACGTACGATTTCCATCTTGTTCTGTGAAGCCAATATCCCTCTTAGAGATGCAAAAATCTGAATTATTTACTATGACCAAGTGAGATTTATCTCAGTATTGCAAATTTAGTTTAGCTTTCCAAAAACTACTTATTGTAGTAAACAAAAACTAATAAAATGAAGGGAAAAAATGATTATCTCAATAGATGTATAAAAATGTATTTGACAAAATTCAGCTGTCATCCATGATAAGACTCACAACAAACTGGTAATAGAAAAGAACTTCTTCAATCTGATAAAGGGGCTGGGAGTGGCAGCAGGAACTGGTTGCATTCAGACAAGGGAGAATTCATTTGGGTGACAGAAAGGTTTTAAAATTATATTCTGGTGATGGCTGCATAATTTTAAATATTTACAAAAATTCACTGAATTATACACTTAAAATGTATGCATTTATATTATGTAAATATTGTCTCAGTAAAGCTATAAAAGTTAATAACCAGAAAGGGTAGATGGTAGGGAGATATAGATGAATCAAGTTAGAAATATACTAATAATTGATAAAGCTAGACTTTAGGTAATGTCAAGTTATTACAATATTCCTTCTATTTTTATATATACTTGAAACCTATCATAATAAAAAATCTAAAAAAATCAAAGTGTCAGAGAAAAAAAGAAACAACTGGGAGCTTGGGGAGGGACGTAGTGTCATGTGAAAACTCCCTTTCTTCCTCTCCTGTGGGAAGCACCTTCTTAAGCTTCTAGATGTTTTACATAGTTTTTCCTTTGCTTAGTGCATTTGACCCTAACATTTGGAGAGAGGAAGATAGACATTATTATCTCTGTTATGTAGATGAAGAAACCACAGCCCAGGGTGACAAAAATAGAAAGGGGTGAAGCTAAGGACAAGGTCTCAGTCCCAGTGCTCTGTCCAGTCCATTATGATGTTCCTTGCTCTCCAGGCCTAGGACAAGTTTGGATCCAAACTAATTGGTATTGTAGATAAGAATTGTCTTCTGTGTCATCACAATTCCTCATCCCTCTGAGAACTCCTCTCCTGGTTTGGCCTCACTGACATCACTTAATTTAGCCCTATAATCCCCAACCCTCCACCCTCTCTCTGTCCCACACACATGCACATCTTATTCTGATATTCCTTGAAAGGTAATCATTTTCAATTAGCACCCCATATTCTACCCCTCTTCCATCTCTCACCTTCCTTACTCCACCAGTACCTTCTCTCTTAGTTCTTGGTTGAAAAGAGTTAATAAAATATTCACTACAAAATATTATTAGATTAATACTACTCTTACCATATTATTTACATTTAAAGAGGCCAACAAATATTTGTTCTACTAACACTTCAAGGTTCTATATAATATGGATAGGGAAGATACTTGGGGGTAAGGAAACAACTTACTGGACCCTGTGTATTACCTTCTAGCCCATATGCCACTTCTAATGTAAGTCATAACTAATAAACACGAAGGATGATGAACAAATAATCATCAGCACAGTAAGCAAAATTCCTGTTTATTCACAATGGGAAATAAGCCTCCAGTTTAGAGAAGTTGAAAGTACTGTGGAGAGTCAGCTATAGATGGAGTCTGTGTGCACATAGAAGGGCATCAAGTAGCAAACAGAGCTTGGCATTTGTCTAGTCTAAGGGGCCTTCTCCTCTCTTTGATGTGGGACTATTCAATAAACTTAAAGATCACTCTTAACTTCAGCTGTGTCTCGGTGAATTAGAATATTGGATATTTGGTTTTAGATGGGTATTTTTCTCAGCATTCTCTCCACAATTCTTTCCATTTGAGTCTCTGCTATTTGATCTATTCTCATGAACACTTTGTTCCTTGAGGTCACCATGTTGCATTTAATAAGTGCATATTTATTTATTCATCCAAACTGCTAAGTGTCAACACTATTCTGGATATATAAGAAATCATCAGTGAACAAAACAGAGGAAGACCTTGACCTTATGGAGGGATGCAAAGGTGAGGGAGACTGACAATGTAGTATAAAAAGTAAATTATGTAGGATGTTAGGAATTGGTAGATGCTAGGAAACATAACCAGTGCAAATGTCCTAAGATGAGACAATGCACAAGATTATGAGGGGTAATAAAGAGGTCCCTATTGTTGAAGCAGAGTGAATGGGATGGGTGTGTAGGGGGAAGAGTAATAGAAGATAAGGTTCATGATTAATGGGACCTGGTAGTCCTCTTTAAGGTATGACTACTTCTTTGAGTGTAGTGGGGAGCCAATGCAGGTTTTGAACAGAGGAGTGATGCGATCTTACTTATATTTTATGAGTCACTTTGCTTGCTATGTTGAGATAGGGGAGAAATGTAAAAGCAGAGAGATTAATTATCTAGAAAAAAACAAGAAGAGGTACTAAAAGAAACCAAGTGAGAAGAGATAGAGTGGTAATAAGTGGAGATGGGGAGAAGTTTCTTATTCTGCGTATAGCGAATATAGATTCAAGAGAATATCTTTCATCAGTGAATAGGTCTATCTCCCTCATTACACTGGGAGTTTGGCATTCCTGACCACACAGTGTGTTCAATAAATGTGTGATTAATGAATCAAGAAATGAATGAATAAACGTTGGGCAGTTGTAGTCAATCTGGAACAGGGAATACAAAGCTCTTTCAAGACAGCAAGGATACAGTTAACTGTGGCCTTAAGTTGATAATTGTTATAAAGAATAGCTATAATCATCTTTGAGGCTACTGGCAATTTTCATTTGAAAATATGTGAAATAGATGTTCCAGAATAGAATTGGAGAGTTTTCTGCCTGAGAGTTGTCCTCAATAAATGCATAAAATGAACCTTCCTTCATCCAGCAGTTGCTATTAGGGAAATGTGTGCAAACAACATACAATTTTGAACTGCTATTAAGTTCTTAAAATATGGTGAGTGGTTGACAGACCATGGCAATAGTCTTCTAATTCTTCCATCCCCAGGCTCCCTTGCTTTTGTTGATCTTCCCTACTACTTTCAGAGCATCCTTTCTAAAGACTACTTCTGTTTAAAACCTTAAACAACTATTCATGGTCTTCTCACTTAAGAAGAGTTTTCTCAGGCTTGGTATCCAAGACACTTCAAAATTTCTAGCTTTGCAATATGTAACCACTACCTAAACTTGGGACAAGTATGCTTATTATTGACAGGAATTCAATGTTGTGTTCAGAGACAAATTCTGAAGATGAGCTATCTGCTGGTTCAAATTCCAGCTGAGCACAAGAGTTAATTTCTCTAGCCCCAGTGTCTGTCTCAGGGAAAATGGGATATAATAGTTTCACATTATGTCTTTGAGGATTTATTTAGATGACAAATGTAAATCCCACTGGACTGTAAGCTCAATGAGGGCAGAAACCAAATTTTCTATATTCCACACTGAAAATCAATGCCACATCTGTAGTAAACACTGAATATATATCCACTGGATAATTACATAATTAGATAGTGTCTACAATCTGCCTGGTAATTTTCTAAACTCTGAGGATACTATGATGGTTCTTATAAAGTTCACCTTCTGGTGAAGGAAAAAAGACAATAAATCCACAAGTAAATATACATATATACATTCGATTTTCACATATTAATAAATGCAATTTTAAAATTAAAATGGGGGCGCCTGGGTGGCTCAGTGGGTTAAAGCCTCTGCCTTCAGCTCAGGTCATGGTCCCAGGGTCCTGGGATTGAGGCCCGTGTCAGGCTCTCTGCTCAGCAGGGAGCCTGCTTCCTCCTCTCTCTCTGACTGCCTCTCTGCTACTTGTGATCTCTCTCCTGTCAAATAAATAAATAAAAATTTAAAAAAAACCATAAAATTAAAATGGGGTGATACAAAGAAACATCTGATTTTGTGGCCATGAAGAACTCTTTAAAGAGGTCACATAGGAAATGAGACCTAAATATTGGAAAACAAAAGTCATATAAAACTAGAGGAGGTGGGAATATTACATATTGGTGAAATCTAAAGTGAACAGTTCCTGAGGCAAATGTGTTCCATGAGTAGAGAAAAGGCCAACACAACTAGGTCACCATGGCAGTGGTCATGGTGAAGAGAATACAGATTGAGTTGAGATTGATATCCAGGGACCTTTGGTTAAGATAAGAAGATGAAATTGTATTTTTAGTGTAATAGGAAGTTCCAGAACTCTTTAAGTAGAGGAATGACCACAGCTTCCCAGGAAGCCGTGTAGAAAGTGGATTTTAGAAGATAAGATAGAAAGCAAGGAACTGCTTAAGAGCTCATATTGTAATCCATACAAGAGCTTTTGGTGGTTTGTCTTTGATTCAATGGAAATGAAGAAAAAGGAAAGATTCAGAAATTCTTTGGAGGTAGAAACAAATGAGAGGGATCAAGGATAGTTTCATTCAGTGCCACATTATGTCTGTTGTGGGCCCTTCCACTGTGAAAATAATATTAAAAAATTTCATTTTATGACTGCATCAGTATAAAGACAAAAGAAATCCAGGATGAATTGCATTATTTTTCCTTCTGACTGTGAAAAAGAAATTAAAATATTTTCATGGGCCCCTGAGAGTATTGTGGACCTTAAGCACTGTGCCTATTGAATAAATGGAACCTGTTCCATTTTTAACATAAAAAAATATAAAGTTTAGAAAATACTTTTAAAAATTATAAGATCTTAATGCTTATTAACTATCACATTATTATTACTATTATTATATACAGGACATGTCCTATACTTTCTAATCTTTGTAAATTTGCTTATCTCACTTGAATTTCTCTTTAGCTGTCAAAAATTCATCCATCCTTCAATGCCCTTATCAAAGGCCAATTCTTTCTTTGTGTTTCCTAATTCATCAACTGATCTTGATCTTTCTCCTTTCTGTCCCCACAAGTCCATACTCATACCTCTAATTACAGCCTTTCTTTGATTTATGCTAATTTAGCTACTTCTCTTCCTTTCAAGCTTTTGAGCTCCTTTTAATGCTTGGCGATATATCTTGCACCATGGCTGTATCTCTTACTGGGCCTCGCCAAGTGCCTTGCACAGAGTATAGTCTCAATAAATATTTATTGACTTGAAGGAAAGAGACAGTCAGCCAACTAGTCTCACCAAAGCCTGTTGGGGCAAGGCTGGTCTCCATTATTGCTGCCCAGACCCTGGCACATAATTAATCTGAGACCATCTATTAGGCAACAAAATGCTAAAAAGAGGAATGCCAACTGTGACTCCCCACTTTGCAAAGGATGCTGCCAGGCTTCTAAATAACAACTTCATGGAGTATCCATCCAAAACACCATCTGGAGGGCAGACAAAAACTTGTACCTTGTTGACTCACAGAACCATAAATCTACAGCCTTGGCTAATCTCCATCATGGTTAATGATGGCTGTGATCTATGATAGCTGAAAGATAAGGATCCTGATTAGACATGGAAAGGAAATTAGATCCTGAGTAAATGGAAACATTATTCATTTAAATCACATTTGTTTCATTACTCATTTAAACGTTTTATACTCATGCCCCAGTGCTTGGCACTGTGGGAAATACAAGTAGATGTAAGATCCAGTCCTTGTTCTCAAAGGAACTTTTCTATCGCAGGGAATACAGCTGTGGGGAAAAGATAATGGTGAGATGATAAATGTGAAGATGGCTCTACCTGTGTCCTTAAAGAGAAGAAGGTTCTATTTAGTTCCAGCATGGAAATTATTGTGCGGCCCTGGATAAATCAGCCCATATTCCTGAACTTCTCTTTCTGGAAGAAACCTGAAAGCTTCTCTTTCTGGAAGAAACATACTTATTTGTCTACGAGGAATGCTGGATGGTTTCACTACTTATTAAACATACTAATTTCTGTGTGTTTCAATAATTCATTTCTAAAAAATTCTCAGTTTTTATCTAAATAGATAAATTGCATTTCAATTTGCGAGCTACTATTTTTGGGAAGAAGGAAGGAACTAATACCTCAATAAAATCATAATCGAAATAATTCATACATATAGTGATAACTATGCATTAAGTGCCAACTAAGAGCAGGGCATTTTGAACACTGTAAGCCAGTAGTTAGCTGATGGCTATCTTCTCCACTCAGCTACATTTGACAATGTCTGGAACTATATTGGCATTTTTTATCACGCAACTCCCTTCTATTGGAAGATTTTTCTTAGCATTTCTTCTCAACCAGCCTTTTCCCATTGAAATAATGAAGACAATTAATTTTCAGCAAGAAAGGAGTCATGACATGATAGTTCTTTGTTGTGGAAGGCTACCCTGTACACTGTAGGATGGTTAGCCCCAGTAGCACTTCCCTAGTTGTGTAAAACAAAATGTCTCCAGATTTGTCAAACATCCCCTGTGGGGAGAGGCAATAGTCACATCCAGATCAAAACTACTGGTTTAGGAAAATTAGAAAGAACTAAGAGGTACGGTGAGGTTTTGTAGAAACAGACCCTTCTGTACACTGCTTTGGGGGAGTGAAAACACTTGACACTCTATCAAAAGCCTTATTGATTGCTCATAACCTTTGAGTTACTAATCACACTTCTAGGGAATCTATCATAAGGAAATAACCCCCCAAATTTATTTTTTTAAGTGCCTAAATGTCTAATTTATTTCCCTGAAGAAACAGGTTAAGTAAATTTGAACATAACTACATTTGGGAATATTATATGAACACTAAAAGGTATTGTTAAGAAGAGACATATCTGAGGGGCACCTGGGTGGCTCAGTGGGTTAAAGCCTCTGCCTCCAGCTCAGGTCATGATCTCAGGGTCCTGGGATCGAGCCCCGCATCAGGCTCTCTGCTCAGCAGAAAGCCTCCTTCCGCCCCTCTCTCTGCCTGTCTCTCTGCCTACTTGTGATCTCTGTCTGTTGAATAAATAAATAAAATCTTTAAAAAAAAAAGAAGAAGAGATATACCTGATATTAAGTATTTTAAAAAGCTGGTTGCTAAACCATAACAATGTAAACAATACTTAATAAAAAATAACAAAAACAAGAAGGAAATATATAAAAAAATTTAGTAGTATTTTTAAAAATACCAGTTATTTTACCCTTTTGATTGTATATTTTATTTTTTGTCATTTATATTATGAATTTTTTATCCTTAATTTTATAAGTTTGGATCAATGAGAAATACTAATAGGGGTATCATTGGTAATGTCTTTCTATAATGATGGATTGGGCATTACAATGTTTTCTGCAAGTCTCCCAATAACATTTATTTGAAAAAAGAGTATTAGTTCTGCTGTTGGCATTCTGTTGATTGGTAGAAAAGAGCAAATGATCAGTAGTTTTAGTTCTCCTTTTGCCCCAAAATTTGGCATCCAAGGCAAACCACTGATGAAATGCATTTGCATTTGAATTATGTCCACTCCAGAGCCAATCCCAGGTCTCTTCCAAAAGCTTTTTATGTGTGATGTGAGTTCTTTGTTCCAATAGTGAGACTCTCTTCAGAAAAATGACTTCCAGTTCAGCTGAGTGGGGAAAAGGCCTGCCAGGAGAAAGCCATCCCTTTATGAATATGAAATGTTCATAAAAGAGACAGCTTCAGTAAGTCATTCCTCAAAAGAGATGTTGGTAGGTAAGGTTCCAGAAATTAGAGTACAAAGTTCTAGCTTCTAATGCCCATAGCAAAAACTATTTTTTAAAACATGTAAATGTACATATTTATTATCATCAGATATTCTGTTTTCTAGATGCTTATTTATGAACAACTTGGACTCAAACAATACGATATTTAAAAATATAGTATTAATGTGTGGGAGTTATTTTTGTAATCCATTGAATTATTTCAATATTAAATTAAGTGGTAGACAAAAATGCTTGAAAAAAACACACATAAACACACACATGTGCAGCCGTACAGACACACAGCAAATGTGACCTGCTTCACTTGAAAACATAATTTTTTCCTTTCTTTGTAGTCATACCTCATTTACTCAGTGCAGTAGTACTTTGAAATCTGATCTTTTCCTTAGCTATGCTGAGTTTGCATGTAACTGGACACATCAAAACATCCATGTTTTTCTTACATGCCACGGGAAAGTGACAACATCCTTTCTTTGTGGTTTTGGTTAACATCTACACATCCTTCCCAAAACACCACCAGAGAATATTATTTTGCTGATGGGAATGAGATGATATGCTTCACATGTAACATGCTCTACTAAGGATGCTGCCCAAGAAAATCACAAAACCCACTGTGAGAGGAGAGTAAGTCATTTGCAATATGAAATTTCAGCCACTGCCTGGATTTATCCCCCCTTGGACACAGTGTGCAATGATTCATCCATTTCCACTCCTAATGGGGTTCTGTCAGATGTGCAACTGCCTGAGCAGTAAGAAGGAATGATATATGAAGATGCATTATTATCCAGTTAGTACATGTCTCAATCCCCCTTGCCTCCAAACATTTCAGGTTTGTGTGACTGTCTCTTCTTTTTCATATGTACTTTCTTTTGAGTCCCATTCTTCTATTCAGAGACATTCAGAAGGAAATGTGTTTCAGGGAACTCAGCTCAAGAATGAAGGTCAGAAACTCATTATTTTGGAGTATTCACCACGAGCATTACACACCCACAATTCATAGAGTTCTTGCATATAAAACACTAAACACATTGCTAATCTGATGTGTTATGCTATTCAATCCTTTAAACAACCTTATAAAATTAACTCTATTATCCTCATCTCACATATTTAGAAACTGTGGCACAGAGACACCTAAGTTCTCATAGCTGTGATAAATGGAATAAGCTGGGATTTTAAGAAGAGTTTGTTGGGTCTCTAGGGAAATCATTCAATTTTTCTGTGTCTCAGTAATAAAATTCAGGAATAATATAGAGTTAATAGCTATTTTTCTCTCCACAGCTCCACTCTTCTCAGATCAATTGAGCAAGGTCATTATTGCCCTTGGTTTCACATTCAATGTTCTGTAGTTTTCTGGAAGAGACGACAATGAGCGTCCAAAGTGTGACTATATACCAAGGTTGTAGTATATATACTACACACTAAAGATGTGCCTTTAAGAGGGTGTTTCAGAAAAAAAGGGGCCAGGATGTGGCTGAGGTTACACTGAAAAAGACCCACATCAGAAGATAAAAATGCACAAGTTTGAAATAGTCACTGAAATCCCAGATTTCAATGAAATTGTAGATTTCCATGAAGGGATCTTTTGAGGTGTAGTGCCAAGATTTATTCACAGAGCAAACTTCACCAAAATATGAAGGAGAGGTATAATTGTAGCCATCTACTCTTGTCTCACTTTCTTTTTTAGTATTTTCCTATTTTCCTTCTTCCAAAATTATTTTTACCAGGACATGAGGGATTTCAATGGCATATCACTTATATAATTATTTGCATTTTAAAAAATGGACAATGTGAAAGTTACTTTGAAACAAAAGAATATATTTCTAGCAGTCAGACTTTAGGCATCTGGGTGGTATATTGGTGGTAAGGAATATCAGAGGGCCCTACACGTTACTACCAGCTCACAGAATGCAGGAGAACAGAGATTACTAGACTTTCTATCTTTCTCCCAAAACTGTCCTTAAGGAAGTTCTTGGCACACAAAAATTAATCAGCCACCATACTTTCATCTCTAGCCTTCAAACTATCCTAAGCTCCGGACTTACAATTTTAATTGGCTGTTACTAATCTTCACTTCAATATTACAAAGGCCCCTCAAATCCATGTACAAAACTGAAACTGAATGTAATGTGTCTGCCCCAAAACCTGACCCTCTTTTTGTTTCTCATCTTCTGACCATACACGAGTCTAAAGTGAAAAACATCTTCTCCCCTACTCTTCCATCCTCACTTTTAAGTCTCTGATTTAAGCCTTCATCATCTCTTGCTTGGATTTCTAAAAAGCTTCCTAAATGATGTGCTGTAAATGTCATTCACTTTCAATGAAAGTGAATATAAATATAAATATTCCTACTAGAGAATATTTATAAAATAGAGATGATACTATTACTCCTCTGCTTGAAATCTTTATTCTATAGGTCACATCAAAATCCAAGCTCCTTTCTGAGTCAAAACTGTTTAAAAGCTCACCTCATTAACTTCTCTATCTCAAATGGGCACACTATTAACTGTCTCAATGGCCCACAAAACTCAAGTCTAAAAAACTCTAGGTTTTCTTTTTTCCTAAAATTTGCATTTTGTACTAAGCCTTGAAATTTCAAAGTAAACTCAATTAATTCTGTGTTTTTCTCTATTGCTGTCCAGTAATTACTGAGTCATTCTCCATTTAAAACTGAATATAATTTGGGATTTTCTGCTTCCTCAGTTCCTTCAAAGTGTTTTCTGTTTCCCTCCCCTCTTGGTTCTGGTTCTAAATCTTCCGGGTGATTCGACAATTCCCTCTATGCTACTACACAGTAACCAACACAATTTTTGGCCTCTGTGGTCATGCTGGCATCTGTAGTTAAAGTCCTCATCCTGTTTCCCAGCTTAGGTGACACCCAGTGCTTGTTTGACAGGTGGCAACTGGTCTATCTGGAATTTCTCCATTGGCTCCTATACAGCTTTTTGGCATCTCAATTCCAACAAAGATGCAGCTATATCCTCAACCATTCTGTGCAGATAGCACAGGCCCCAACTCTGCACTGAGATTGTCTGATTAACATATTAGCTTTTCCTCCTACCTAATATTTAGGTTTTACTCATAGCCTCAGAAGACATAAAATATTCTCAAAGTCAATTGGGGACTATGGGAAATGAGAATAAGACATCCCAAGTGGATAGGCTTGGATTCATCAGTGGAGCTGGTGTATTCAAAAATTTCCAGACAAGCTTGCAAATCTACCCAAATCTTGGATCTTGATTTTATAGGCAAATTTAGAAAGACATTGTACACAAGGCCCTTCCATGATCTTATCATCTCAGCAAACCCTCTCTCTCCTCTTCAAAATGGAGCCCTTTTATCTTGTTGGGTAAGAACACGAGAAGGCAGAAAAAAGAACCATCTGTCTGTTTTCATCTTCTTACCAATCTATTGGTTATATGCCAAACTGAGATAGAAGTAGGAAATCCATCATCTTTTATTTAAGGGTTCTACGATAAAACTAAAACAAACCAAAAAAGACCCTAAAGCAAAAACCTTATTAAAAGAAGACTTAAATAAATAAAAGGAAATACCCTGTTCTTGGTTGTGAAATATCTGGTAGTATAATTCTTTCAACTGTGTTCTACTTCAAGATTGTTTTTCTACTCTTCGCTGACTTTCCTATAAATATTATAACTATCTGATTAATTTCTAAAAAGGAATCCTATTATTTTGATTGGAATTGCACTAATTTTTACATCAAAATAGGGAAAATTGACATATTCACAATATTGAATCTTCCCTTATGTTTGGTGAAAAAGTCAGACATAAGACTACATAGTGTATGATCCATTGATATAAATTAAAACAAACAAACAAAAGCATCCCTGTTTATTCACCATTTCAAAGGCTCATCAAGTGTTTTCATGTTTCTAAGGTTATCTCATTCCTCTGCCTCATGACAGTCTCCTCATTGTTCAAGACTCGTTACAAATGTTACTTCCTTTGTGGAGTAAAGAAACAGAGAGCTATAAAAAAAAAAAATGATTGGTTGCCTCAATGGCCCTACAGCCTCATCCCAACGTGGGTGCTCATTCTTTGCTTTGTAACCTGATAGTGAGATTCCCTTCTGACTGTAGATCTTACCATGATATTTGCCTTAGCCAATGAAATGATGGTGGGCTGATGTTAAGAGAGGCTTGAAAAGCACTTGCATAATTGGCTTTCTCCCGCCTTGACCTCTGCCATTGCCATAAGAATATGTCTGGCTAACCTGCTAAAAGATAAGAGACATGTGTATCAGAACCAAATAGCCTAGTTGTTCCAGATGAAGCCTGCTTAAATCAGCCATCTGCCAGCAGTGGTTCAGACAACTTGAATAAGCCCAGCCAAGATCAGCAGAGCCACCTAGAAGACTTGCAGCTGACTACAGATACATGAACTAGCCTAGCTAACATTATCAGTTTTCTCAGATCAGCAGAACCCTGCAGACTCATGAACTAAATGACTATTTATTATTGCACACTAATAAAGTTTTATGGCAGTAGATCACTGATATAACTTAAAGCTCTTTCTCTCTAGTCAAGAGTGAAATTTCATAAATTAAGTTTGGCTTCCTGGGACTTCATGGATTGTTCCTTTAAAGTGTGCATTACGCCATCAGTTGTACCATATGAAAAAATGAAAATATGGGAAAGAAAATATGGCACAATAAAATTAGGATAATTCCACAGGGCTTTAGTGAAGGCATTAATTTATAAGGGTCATCAGAGTATTAAATACATACATGCACACACACACACACACACACACACACACAAGATAACACAGTATCCCAAGATGATTACAATTCCAAGGCCCAAAGGATCTAGGAGAAAGAGCAGTTATCAGACCCTAGAAGGTAAATATTGTGGGGAAAGGACCACCTTGAAAGAAGATGTGACTTTCATTGAAAGGAGACACAAGCCTGAGTCACCCTGCAGGGAGGTATCATGGGATTAAATACTTTGGCTTCATTCTCTTCCCTTCCTCCAATCTATTGCCAGGGATTTCCATTAGCCAAACCAAACCAAAAGGGGTAAAGAGTTCTTTGATATAAGCCACATATGTGATTGTCTGGGGCAGAGCAGATGGTGAAAAAGAATAAAGACAAAATCTGAAGGAGCAAGCAGAAAATATCTTGCAAAAAAGGCCATGGGTTTATATGGCTATATGTATGGACCTGTCAAATCCTTCCTTGGGAGCATATATTCACGTCGGGGTGGGGGTGGGGGATATTGCCAAAATTAGGCCCTTGAAATTGGAAAAATAGGGAGAGTGTGCAGAAGTAGAAGCAAAGGAAAATATGTTTAAATTTTTCTCACATCACAATTTGCTCAATAAGGACCCTTCCAGAATGTGCTAACCACTCGGTGAGGATCCAATAAGTAATTGCTAAATTTAGTTTATCTGAACTAACAAGGAAAATCTAATATATGAATATACTATTGTCTCTTGGCACTAATGCTATAAGTAGACTTCACATGAGTCTATTTTTCTTGCTAGGGAAAATGGTATTACGGATACAATGAAATATTATCCTGTGTTGTATTTTTAGCTTCTTTCCATAGTGTGATTTTCCTCTCTCCCTACCAACTTTGAAGCAAGAGTTGTAAGATTAATATTTCACTCCTGATGCATGGTTCTGTTTATTAAATAGGGATGCTTGGATGGCAGAGTTGTGTTCTGTAGGAGGCAATGAGGAAGCATTGAGGAGGAAGCTCTCATTAGTAGATCTTTTAGAGGGCAGTCACTATTCTGAGATTCATCTCAACAAAGACTAACTGATGCATATGGAGTTGCTTCTGGAATATATTCTTATCTTACCTTTATTCCTCAGCTAAATTGAAAAAGACAATTGAGGGAAGTTAATTTGGCAGAAAAGAATATAAAAATATAGAGGTTGGTGATCTTAGAGAAGACCTAGGTTCAAATTCTGACTATTCTGTGTTACTGTAGGCTGGTTGCTGATAAAATGAAGACAGTCCTCCTACAACACAAGGTTGTTATCAACATTAGGATGCAGCATTTGCATCCAAGGAGGTGTCTTTCATATCCTTGTGGTCACATAGCCGAAGTAAGCTGCATGGCTATACTGGAAAGAAAAAAACAGAAGAATGTAAAAGAATCCAGCTACAGACTACCAGATTGGACACTTTATGAATAGGGTGCCCCTGGACTGTCTCAGATATTAGCACAAAACTCTTAATCATCAGTTAGCTGATTAAATAGTCCATTTGGGCTGTTACAACAGAATGCCATAAGACTGGGTGGCTTGTAAACAAAAACCGTTTCTTTCTTACAGTTCTGGAGGCTGGTAAGTCCACAGTCTCGGTGCCACCAGGTGTGGTGTCTGGTGAGAATGTACTTCCTGGTTCCTAGTTTATAAATGGCGGTCTTTTCACTACAACCTCATATGGCACAAGGGTGAAGGATCTCTCTGGTTTCTCTTTTAGAAGGCTACTAATCCCATTTAAGGGAGGTCCCACTCATAGCACCTGATCACTTCCAGAAGTTTCTACTTCCAAACATCATCATAATGGGGACCGATCTCAACATATGAATGGGGGTGGGTGGGCCACAAACTTTCAGTTTATCACAGTACCTTTTACTCAGGTCTGGCCAAAAATCAGAACCATGGCCCAGGCTACCCTGAGAGAAGCACAGGGTTGCAAGAGAACAGCTGAGATTAATTCTGCACCTACGTAATTCAAATCCTGAACCTTGGCTAAACTCTCTTAATTACAAATCTCTCATCCTCGTTCTTCTTTCTGCATCCTTTACAGTGTTTACAGGCAAATATGTCAGACCCATAATTGTTGAATAAATGTCATTTGAATGCTATTGAATGACATGTTTAATGAGAAATTTGGCTAGTGGTTTGGTTCATTTCTTCCCACAACCTGCTTTGAGTCACCCTTGGTTTGCTGCCCCATTCTTTTGGGGTGATCATTTATTTGATGGTGATAGGAGGGCAAATGAAACAGAAGTGACAATTAAGAAGCTTGTCCATAAATTCCTTTTTTAAAAACTTTGAAGATGTAATTGGCTTTATTCAACAATTCATGAATCAGGCAGCATCCCAACTAGCAGGTATAAAGGGGCTCCCAAGAAGCTTGTCCACAAATTCTTTATCCTCATTTGGGGTCAGGAACAGTATTAAGTGGCAGCCAGCGTGTTTCCTATCACATGCAAAAGCCTATGACTCCTGGCAGCAAACTCTGAGGTGAACTTTTGAGTACACCGAGCCATTTTGGGAAGGAGTCTGATATAGCTAAGAAGTTTTTCCTCTGACATGATTCTGCAAAATTAATACAGTTCCTAGCAATGCTCTGTGTGTGTGTGTGTGTGTGTGTGTGTGTGTATTGTGTTGTTGTGTTTTGGCTTCTTCTAATAGAAAATGGGTCCTCATCACACAGATCCTGGCCTTTCCCACACACATCTATAGAATTTTTCAATTAGAAATAATTCCAGAATATTTCAACAAGAAACAATCTCAGAAATTAACTTGAACAAATGTTTCACTCAAGGAAAGATGCTACACATATCTGTAGCTTTTCATAGTATCTATCCTACCATAAAGAAATAATGTGGAGGGCAGGAGATGACAGTTCATTTCAGTGCTTCATACTAAATGTCAGATCTCTATTCATTGTAATTAGTGATCAGTTGGAAAGCACACAACTGATAAAATTGAAAGTTTTGGGAGGAGGGATAGATAATTTTTATTTTTACTAATAAGGATATTAAAGTGAACCTTGTCTTGGAAACACAGAAATGTGGGTAAATATGGGTTCTAAATTTGTGCTAATATATTGTTCTTCAACAGTAGATCACATTGTCATTGAGAACTAAGTCCATGAGACCTTGGTGTCATGTGGCATTTTGCACCAACGTACATCTCAAATGTTCCAAGAGATTAGTCAGTGGTAAATGGTTTATGTGCACTGTAAAGTGCTAGAACAGACTCAGAATTCAATAACTGCTTTTCATTCCTGAGAATGCCCAAATACTTTAAAGTCATGAGTCAATGCCACCAAATGTCTTTTTCTATTAGGTGATGAAGAGGCTTAGCAGTGGTGCTTTTTGTGGAAGTACAGCATGGCAGAAATTGAGTAGCCCCAGGAAGGCTTCAAGCAATTGCTTTGTTTTTGGAATGGGTGCCTCATGCAATGCACATATTTTATCTTGAATGTGATAAATACCAGCAGCAGTCAGCAGTAACCTCAGAAAACAACAGTGGAAGTTTCTGAGTTCATCTGTTTTTTCCCTTCTTTGCTTCACCTGGATACTTGAAGTATTGAAACAGTGTAGGAGTTGCTGAAGTTTTTTGACAAGTTTATGATGTTGATCTTACAGCAAAATTGAAATACAATTTCACTTGTATTCATCATGCCTGAAACCTAGGGATCAGCATTTTCATTAAGTCCTGGAGAACCTCAGTAGCATCAGGAATGCTAAACAGAAGCTGCTTTAAATCAGTGTTCTCTTTAATGGATCATATTTGTTTCCTGGTCTGGAGCAGTATCCACACGGATGATCAGGCCTTGGTAGTCTGGATAAAATAAAATTCTGGTTAAGACTTTCTAACCTTTAAGGATAGTAAGGTGCTAAAGGAGGTGAGTATGGAATGTAAGCTTAGCTACAGTACATGCCTTATTCAGCTCAGATTGCCATAATAAAGTACCATAGACTAGGTGGCTTATACAGCAGACATTTATTTTCTTACAGTTCTGGAGGCAAAAAGTCCAAAATCAAGGTGCCAACACAGAAGGGTTCTGCTGAGAAGCCCTCTTTCTAGCACACAGGCAGCCACCTTCTGGTGTGTCTTTATATGACGGGAAGAGAGAGAGAGAGCATGAAAAATCAAGAAAGAGCAAACTCTGGTCTCTTCTTCTCCTTATCATCACTTTAGGAGTTATGGCTTCAATGTACAAGTTTTGTGGGAGGGTGGGGGTGCATATGTTCAGTCCATAACAACATTCCAGCTGAGTTGTCATCTGAATTAAACTTTAAAGGATGAGTAAGTAATGTACGGGGATAAAGATGAAAATAATATTTTAAGCAAGTGAGTCCACTGAGGAATAGCATGATATGAATATATGTATTGGTGGCCTGAACAAGAAGAGGTAATGGAAAGACCATGGTGGTGCTTGTCTATGCACAGACATCCTCACCTACTCCTTGAGCCTTTCTCTGGGAGGAGATTTGGCTGGGGATGTGGGTTGGAAATAGCTCCTCTAGGGGTACCTGGGTGTCATTAAGCATCTACCTTTGGCTGATGTCATGATCCCAGGGTCCTGAGATTGAGCCCGGGGCTACCTGCTTGGTGGGGAACCTGTTTCTTCCTCTCCTACTCCCCCTGCTTATGTTCCCTCTCTCTGTGTGTCTTTCTCTGTCAAATAAATAAAAATCTTAAGAAAAAAAAAATCTCCTCTAGGAGGGGATTTGCTGTTCTTTGTTTTTGTTTTTTTTCTGTCAAGCAACTGTCCTCCCTTTGGAAAACAGCACCCCACTTTCCTTTGAGAAACACTATTCCTCCATTCTGAATTGATATTGCTAGAGCTGCTCCATCCCTATATTGATGGAAGGCCCATGAACTGGGACTGCCCTAGCAGACATCACATTTCCTGGCACATGACCCAATCCAGACCAATGAAAATCAATGTAAGGATTTGGGCTATCACCATAGAAAACAAGAGGACCTACTTCACTGATAACTGCTTAACTGGAAGATTATAAGGCTGAGAGCTGCTATTGTCTATATACTACAGAGGGAGAGCTTGCCTAAGAATTAAACACACATTGAAGCAAAGAATGCCCAGAGTTCTGTTCTCAAACCAGAATGTTATGATTGGACATATTATATTTCAGACAAGATATCTGAGGATTTGGACCCAGCTATATCAGCAATCCTCCCAGGCACATCAGTTATGTAAACAAATGAATTCCCCCTTTTCCCTTAAGAGAAGTTGAGCTGGGGTGCCTGGGTGGCTCAGTGGGTTAACACCTCTGCCTTCGGCTCGGGTCGTGATCCCAGCGTCCTGGGATCGAGCCCCACATTGGGCTCTCTGCTCAGCAGGCAGCCTGCTTCCTCCTCTCTACCTGCTTCTCTGCCTGCTTGTGATCTCTGTCTGTCAAATAAATAAATAAAAAATCTTTAAAAAAAAAAAAAGAGAAGTTGAGCTGAGTTTTCTGTTATGTGGAACCTGGAGAAGCCTGTGTAATACACATCTCTAGAAGATTTGGGTACTTCTTCCCTGACTTGCTCCTAAGAACTGATAGGAATTCATTGGATTAAGGATCAAGAACCCTGGAGTCTGGGCCTGACTCTGCTATTCCCCATCTGCAATATGTTTGGTAAGCTAATTAACTTCAATCTCCTTCCCTTAAAAAAACGAGACTAACAAAATATTCATTATTTCAAAAGGTTGTGATGAGGCTCGAAATAAGGTGATAAATAAGAAAGCACTCAACAAATTGAAAAGCTCTACTCACGCAAGTCATTAATTATCATTGCCATTGTAGCAAGCACTGAGGTACATGAAGGTTCTCCAAGAGGTCAAAAGACATTAAGAGTCAGAACGTGACAGTGTGTGTATCTCTGCCTGGACTGGCTTACTTACTTACTTATGAGCACCTTCCTTGGGATCACAGCCAAAATAAAGTTCCACACTTCCCATGAATTGCGGTCAACTCTTTTTCTTTTTTTTTTTTTTTCTTTAATCCAATTTTTGGGAGCAAAGAGCAGAAGAAAGCAAGGTGGTTGACAGTCCCTGGTGCAGGAGATCTCCTTGCAGGTGGTTGACAGTCCCTGGTGCAGGAGATCTCCTTGACCATTTTTGTCATCATCCTGTGATTCCGCTCTTGTTCAGATCACAGATGTATTTGCTCAAACATTCTAGGATGTAAGAGTCCTACCAGTTCCCCCTTAGCATAAGATTAATCTCATTACCTAGAAGCTGTCTGGGGAAGCCGCAGATTAAACAAGCTTTTCTGTGTATTTCTCCAGATATTTTTGGACTTCTTATAAAGATATTCACTTACTTCAGTGTTACCTGTCATCTATGGCCTTGACATAGTGGAGAGAAAGAGGAACTCTTTCCATTTTCAAAATCCTTTCTTTTATGAGGAATCCACTTGCACAGGGAAATATGGAAAATATTAAATCAAGAAGAGCCAAATTGTTCTACATGAAGTTTTCAGGAAGGCCTTTCCCTAAGACACTATTCTCTTTTATGTACATAATATTGAGTATTGGGAGGCTTGGGTTTCCTTATTAAGTCAGGAGTCTGTCAAATTTAGCTCCCAGGGGACGAGGATAAACTTATTTTTCTTTTTCCTCAACCAAATTCCATAGTTCTTCCCCTCCCATAATTCTCTGTTTACCTGAGGAAGTGACTCTTTGCCCACACTTCCCACTTCCAAAAGCAGTAACTTTTTTTTTTTTTTTTTTCAGCTGACACCCACTGCTGTAACAGAGACAGAAAGTAAGAATGTGGAGAGAACAGCTGGGCACTCCAAAGGCCACAATGAAGACAGTCAAAAATATGACCAGGGCTGGAACTGTGCAAATAGTGGGTGACCACTACTCTCAAGATGGGTAATATTAGAGTCCCAATGGAGTATTTGGTGTCTGCAAAAGCCAATCCTTGAGCTCATGATTCTTGGCCCAACTGCAGCATTCCCCTTTAAAGTCTTCTTATTTTTAGACTGTGCCTCATCCAGAGGCCTGAAAAGGTCCACCTTGTTCCTTATCCAGAGATGGAGGAATAGGTTTTACTATTCAAAGTCTATATGCACTCCAGACACATGTAGATGCCCTCTTCTTACCTGGGGTATTATACCCCTCCTCCTGTATATACGCACCTCAAGAGATAATTACTGAGCCATTCTCCTTGAAAATGAACATTGTGCTTGTGGGAATAAGGGAAATAAGCAATGAAGAAACTTTCTAAACATAGCACAGATACCTTTCCTGCTGGCTTGCTAATATAATTAAAGACATGTGAAGTGTCAGTGGATATCACCAACAGAGACCTGCTCTACCCTTTCCCAGCATGGTATACTGGTTTGATCTCTTTGGATTTCCAATTTGGAATTATGTGGATTACCCCCACCCCAACTTTAATTCTCCATTCAGAAAGAGCAAACTTCTTAGGATATAAGTCACCATGTCATTCATTCACCCTTGACTTCAATGCCCACTCCCAGATCGGGAACATAACATGTAAAGTTCAAGCCAAACTAAACCTAAAGGGAAAGGTCAAGTTCACTCAGCTGCCTATTGGCAGAAAGAATAATTCTGAACCAACTGACCTGCCTGATGGAGCAGATGTCGATGTTAGTCAGGCTAAAAAGTTCAGTCCACAGCAGGAGCAAAAACCACATGACTAAGTGATCCACCTGAAAACTGGGATTCAGGGTGTTGAAATTATGTATACAAACTGCAGTGGTCTATGAACAAGAGCCAAAATAAAAAACAGCAAATAGCTGATGAATATAAACCTTTTGCTATGAGTTTAAAACATTATACATACACATTTTTTTCTTTTAAGAACTACTTCTCTAAGAGGGTTGATTTGTCACTCTTCCTGTTAAAGACCCACCACCCCCAAATTATTTTGGTTTGGTTCGGTTTATAAAAGCAGCTTCATGGTTTCTAAGAAGAAAAGACCCCGACTATCACGTAAAAAAGTACTAGGAGGGTCTGGCTGGTGTGGATGTTCCCTCTACAAGTGGCAAGAAGAGTCCTTTTGCTTCCACTTTGCTTATGCCTAGGAACATACAAGAGTGGGGATAAGCATCAGCCTTCTAGAGGCCTTGGGACGTGTACCTTACATAGACAACTACTCAGGGGACTGGTGTGGGGATTTGGTCCTACAATCCATATGACCAGTAATTGGAACAATTGTTTAAAGTCTCATTCCCCCCCCCCACTCAGATTCAAGGACTGTGGCTCAGTAGTGAATCCTGGCTGGTTTCACAAAGCTCACAAAGCTCTCATTCCGGTTTCTCGGGGGTCACCTGAGAATGTGTACACAGCACAGGATAGGGGATTTAGGACATTCATAGGAAACCTGTCCTGTTGCTATTTTAACCATGCCACAGCTGCACAGAAGAGAAAAAGGGTGAGAAGATCATTAAGGGAGTTTTGCCAATAGTTAATTAAACTATCAACAAGTACATTTTCCTCTTCCATTTGAGCCAAGATATGAGTATAGAGACACTGAGGATACTATTTGCAAAAGACAGTGGATTTTTTTGAATTATGGAGAAATATGTTGGCCAACAATGAGAAATCCATGGGCCTGTGTGAGAGAACAGCTCCCTTGTCGCAGATGGGGCAGGCAGCAGCTGCCTGCACTGGGACTTATGTAAGGCATTGCTCTCAGCCCTGGGGCTCCAGTGCCCAGTTTCCAGCCAGGATCCAAGGGGTCAGCGTGCCAGGTGAATGAAATCCTGCCTTTGTTTGACTGCCCCAGAGTCTCTTGCTCTGGGACGTTCCGTGCAACAGAAACCCAGACACACTTATTATACAGAAACCCAGGAGGGGAAGAGGAAGGAGGCTTGTAGGTGCCAAAGGCAGTGGCAAAAACTGAATAGGCAAGAACTTTCTCCCGGCCAAGTCCGCAGAGTGTCCCAAAGTCTCAGAGATTCCAGTCTATGAGGATGGGAGAGAGCGTTCTATAAAAGCAATCCAACTACTGTAACACAGCACACACATTGGAAAATAATGCTGTTTTTAAGCAGGAAGTTATACACAGAGCATTTTTTTAAAAAGTGTTTTAAAAACATACTTTAACACAGGTGTTTAGCTGTATGTATTAACCAGATCGAAGCTGTTGGGTCTTTATTAAACAGACACAGACTATATAACACAATAATGATATTATGAATCTATCTAATGAAGACATAATTAAACTTTTAGGTGATATATAAATTGAGTAATTATTTTTATTTCAAAAGTTGGTATTATGGAGGGCACATATTGCTTGGAGCACTGGGTGTGGTGCATAAACAATGAATTTTGGAACACTGAAAAGAAATAAAATAAAATGGGAAAAAAAAGTCATAGAGAAGTAGAAAATAAGGGAAGATATTACTTGCAATATCCCTAATCTAGCCCAATCACCATTATATACCAAACAATTTTAAAAGTTTTGATTGAGGTTAAGCTTTTCACATTTGAATAATCTGTTCTCAGTTCTGATTCTCAAGAAGGCAACAACAGAGAAGAGATGTGTTACTGGGTATTTACAAACACTTACATATATATAGAGAGAGAGAGAAAGAGAGAGAGAGAGAAGGCACAGTGAAATTTTAAATCCAGCAAGGTATCAGGTATTTATTGAAACCCTACGGCATTCCCGATATTGTGTTACCATTGCACATCAAATAATCTGTGGCTCCCACCTTCGGATATAAAATAAACAACATGATAAGTTCATGTTTGCAAGACGCCCTCATTTTAGTTGCTTCTTTGTTATATGGTGGAAAGCCTGACCATGAGGCCCCTCACATCAAGGTTGTAGTTTCACAGGTTGTGGGGAAGCCTTAACGTGAGATGTAAAAGAATAATTAATCTCAAAAGTCAGGCAGGCACTCAATAATATTTACCAAGCACCTACCCCGTGTACAGCAGGGGCCTGTAAGTAAGCTGGTTAACAAGCCGTTTCTGACCGTCTACTCAGTATGCAGTAGATGAAGTACCGTGAGAAATAAAGGGGGACATTGAAAGTTTATGCTCTTGAAGGATTTTCTTCTAAACATAAAATCCACACATGAGAATTGACTTGGGGACACTGACAAAGAAACATGGGGAATTAGCATACTTCAAACTGAGTCTGGAAAAGACATATGGAATATATAATACAAGATCCAGGAAGGCTGGGCAGGGTTTGTCCCAAGTCTCTCAGAGAGAACGATAAGGTGTAGGGGCTCACTCATGGCCCTGGGAAGTCACATGCTTCACTATGCATTTTATTGCTGTATTTCAAAGGTTTTATTTCTCTTTAATTGTGAAGTTAAAAACTTAATCTGAGACCACTATTCTCTGACACACTGTTGGAGACCAGGCTGTGCATAAAGACCTGGAGAGAAATCTTAAATGACTTAGCACTGCGGGCAAGGGATAATCAGTTCTCCTGCAAAGTTCTCGAGTGACTCTTTAGGAGGCCTGGCTAGGCATGATTCGGGGCACAGGGAAGGAATGATGGGATTTGAGAGTGCTAAAAAGTCTTTTGTTTTCTTCTGGGCTAGCTGTAGTTGTTAAGTAAATCATAAATTTGTCAGTGATTTTGGCTTTAATTTAATTCTGTAACTGTATATTGAGTTGGCACTATGGCCTCTGGAGGAGAAAGATGGTTTGGGAGCCATCCCAGCTCCAGGAGATGGAAGAATCTCTGGGAAGCAGTAATGGTAGGATCACAGTGGTGGGTGGTACCCAAGGGCTTCCGGGAACAATCTGCAGAGGTCTCCCTACCTTTACAAAGCAGGAGAACAAGATAAAGCCATTTGCGAATTGCAGCGAGGAGAGACAAGACTGAGGCAAGAGGGACTGCTGGAGAACAAGGGTGAAAGCAGATTGGCTGGGAAGAGTACCAGGGAAGGGCCCTAGAGTTTTTTTTTTTTTTAAAGATTTTATTTTATTTATTTGTCATAGAGAGAGAAGCGAGAGCAAGCATAGGCAGACAGAGAGGCAGGCAGAGGCAGAGGGAGAAGCAGGCTCCCCGCCAAGCAAGGAGCCCGATGTGGGACTCGATCCCAGGACGCTGGGATCACGGCCTGAGCCGAAGGCAGCTGCTTAACCAACTGAGCCACCCAGGCGTCCCGGGCCCTAGAGTTTTTGCCACCAAGTTGCCAGAGTCCTTTCACGAGAGGTCCTTAGCAGGTTTTCCTTTTGTTTGTTTTTTATAAGACATAGGCTAAAATAATATATATGTATATGTTATTATATATATATATATATATATATATATGTACACACATACATACACACTCATCACTGTGAGTATATTCATGGTATGCATGTTTCATCTGTAAATCCACTTCTTTCTCTGTCATTCAAAAGAATATTCTAGAAAATGAGTGAGAATAATTCTTATACAGCTATCCTTGAATCTTTTCTAATGTAATATTTTCACTGAAATTCGTCTTCGGAGACATAAACCACATTATTACACATAAAGTTACTCACAATGATTACATTCATTGAATGTAAAATATGAGGCAGTTTTTAAATTATTTTATACTTCTTAAGGAGGTAGTCAATTAAATTTAAAAAATCACATTTATTGGGGAGCCTGGGTAGCTCAGTGGGTTGGGCCGCTGCCTTCGGCTCAGGTCATGATCTCAGGGTCCTGGGAACGAGTCCCACATCGGGCTCTCTGCTCAGCAGGGAGCCTGCTTCCCTCTCTCTGCCTGCCTCTCTGCCTACTTGTGATCTCTGTCATATAAATAAATAAAATCTTTAAAAAAAATCACATTTATATAACAGAATTCAGTCATTCAAAAATAAACTTGGAAAAAATTTAAGAAGTTATTTATATTTATTAAAATGTCAAGAATAGGGGCAACTGGATGGCTCAGCCACTTAAGGGGCTGCCTTCAGCTCAGGTCATGATCCCAGGACCCTGGGATGGAGCCCCACGTTGGGGGGGGGTGGTCCCTGCTCAGCGGGGAGCCTGTTTCTCCCCTGCCTGCCATTCCCCTGCTTGTGCTTGCTCTCTACCCTCCTCTTTCTCTGTGTCAATAAATAAACAACATCTTTTTTAAAAAATTAAAAATAAAGAATATTATCCTCATCATTTCTGAAAAGCATAGTTGTTGTTTTTTTTTTTTAAGATTTTATTTATTTATTTATTTGACTGACAGAGATCACAAGTAGGCAGAGAGGCAGACAGAGAGGAGGAAGAAGGCTCTCCGCTGAACAGAGATCCCGATGCGGGGCTCGATCCCAGCACCCCGGGATCATGACCTGATCTGAAGGCAGAGGCTTTAACCCACTCAGTCACCTAGGTGCTCCAAAGCATAGTTTATTAAACAGGAAAGGCTAGTAGCTGTTGAAATAAAAAAAGAAGAGAAAAGCACTGAAAGATGTGCATTTTCTTTTTCCTAAACCTCAACATCACATATACAATTGTTTTCTGCTTAACTTGGATGATTTTAAAATTCCGATTTCTCTTCCTTATTTCGAAATAATTCCATTAAGGACTGAACGGATGAACTACTAACTCTATTTCTTCTTTTATAAGAAATGGAATTCTCCTCTCTGTACCTAATTCCACATTCCATTTTTTACTTCTCTCATTAGTATTTTTTAAAAGGAATTATTTTTAATTCTTGGTACTTTATCCATTAGCACGTATGGTTGCCGATAGCTCATAAATAACAGCCGCACACTAAGAACCACTGTTTGAGAGGACTGGGCTCTTCAGTTCTGTCGTGAAGGGCGGAATGCCAGAGAGAGAGCAGCCTTGAGAAGCAATGCTAAAGAGCTTAGGTGAGCCTGCTTCAGGAGCTAGGAAAATATAGATTAGCCCAATGTTCTGAAAGGGCAGCAGGATACACATGAAAATATCATGGGTTTTTACTATTAGAAAATTCATGCAGTGCCTGGCATGTGTATATACGCAGAGACAGGAACCAATGGAAGGCAGCAAAGTAGTAGCCATGATGAAGGCAGAAAGTTGTGTATATGAAACTGAACATGAGTTAGTGTTATCTAAACCAATTCTTAGACTTCTAAACCAATATTCAGAGATATGAGCCCAACAGAAAAAGACTAAAGATACAGAGAGTGTCAGCATGGAATAAAAGTAGCCAGATCAATAATGAAAACCTGTTCCTAAGTGAAGAAGGATCTGTGATTAAATTAAAATCACACTTCTATTATTCTAATTATGATTAATTACAAAACAGTTTGCATCAAATGCTATATTTTTAAAAATCCAATACACGACTTCTTTGACTTTCTCAACCCATTCGAAATAAATATCTTTTTTCTTTTTTTTTTTTCTAAAGTTTTAATATGTAAGGACTGTAAAAACAGAAACTCTTGAATTTAGGTGAGACTTAACTAATAAATGGGTCATGATTTTGGTGTTCAAACAAAATCTCCATTCAGTTCTTTATAATGGGTGTATATATTTACTTACTTCCTGACTCATTTTGCAAATGTTTTGGGGCACTTGCCACATTTGAGACACTGTTCTAGGCCCTAGGAATATAGCCATGAATAAGACAGGTGAGTTATGCCCCTATCTGAGACTTCAATAGAAACATTCCTCTATATGGTTTTGCCAAGAGAGCTTTCACTTGCTGCATCTAGCAGCCTTCTGCAGCCCCCTTGACTTCCAACTAACTTAGGAACATATCCCTGACTATTGAACCAAATTTCCAACACAGACTTTGAGCCAGGTGCAGTGGTTTTCTTCTTATTTCATGGTTTGAGAAGAGAGCTATATGGATGTGTGAGCAAACACTCTGCCCTTCATGATTAGGGAGTTACCCAACACCCAAGAAATAATTAGGCAGATTAGTTTCTTCTGCCCTGGCTGCATAATTGTGTGTGTGTGTTTTTGTGTGCACACAGAGTGAAAACTAGGAAGCCAGCAGAAAGGGAGAAATGCTTATTAGACATTCCCAAGCCAATCTCCTGAATGTCCTTGTTTTGTTTTGTTTTGTTTTGTTTCTACTGAGTTTTAAACTTAAATCAGCAAAGGCAAACACGCAAGCAATGTCAAAAAGAAAAAAACTTTTGGCTGATAAAAAACACCAGATTTTTACAATAAAATATTTTACCAGTTATTAACCCATCCACAGTTTCCTCAAATGAAATATTCCCATCATGCACGATAGTCCAGATTCTGCTCTAAATTGTGGACAAATGACCTTTTAAGGAATAAATCTTGGTGATGCATAATTTGGGCGGCATTTGCTTCAACACACAATTGGGACGGGAATTGTCTTCATGTGTTTTGTTTTCTCTGGTGACTGGATTTCTTTGTTTTTTGTAAGTCTCAAACTGAGGTCCACATAAAAGGTCATTGCATGTTTGCAATTTTTGTTCATATGATATGTGTGTTGAGTATGGCTTTGGGATGATATGAGGGCAAATTTCTAGAAAGGAAAGTACTGGGTACCAAAATATGTATTTTAGAATTGTCAATGAATCATAAGAAGTAATTCCTTACAGACATTGTTTAAGAAACAGATTTCATGACAACACCCATATAACCTAGAAGCAAATAAGCAAATGAAAAATGAGACACTTTTTCCTGGTATCGTCTCAATAAATACTTGATCATCAACAACTTCAGTTGCTCTAATCTTTATTCTATTTTTCAGATATGCCCACAGTGTATATTAAAGTGTCCTTATGCTGAAGCCGATTCCCCTCCCTCTTACACAGATTATTTTTTCTCCCTATTACCACACTAGGGTCAGCAAACTCGGATTGGCTTGCCCCCACATTCTCATACCACACCCAAAGAGCAAGAAAGACTCTGTCATTGATTAGAGATGTGTAAGCCATAATACTTTGAAGACATAGCCCTCTAGGCAGCCATGACCAATCCATTGAAGTGGCCACAGAGATGAAATCCTTTGCCAACAAACACACAACAAACCAAATTGAGATGATGAGTTTAATGAATGAGGTTAGTAAATGCTTCTTCCAGGAACATCAGATAATTATAAAGTTCAGTTAGTTACTTGCTGAACATTTAGAATATCCTTAGCACTTTGCTAGGAAAGGCAAGAAGTGAAAAAAAGAGTGCATGTCATAGTCCAAGGCTAGAGTATTGCAACGTAGGTCAGGAGGCAACATCAACATACAAAAATGGAAAAATGTGTGATCCATCGCAGAGGTACAGAGAAGGGCTAAAGAAATTTAAAACAGACTGAAATCAGCAAGGTCTGGAGTTATGAATAAAATTTTCATGGATGAAACTTGAAATGGAATTTAAGCTGAATAATTTTTAACTAGAAAAAAGGGGAGTTAGAGCATTCCAAACTAGAGGGGAAAAAAAAATCTAATAAAAAGCAAAGATGTGGGGCTAGGTATGGAATAGTCATCAGAAAACAAAAAGACTAGAATCATCAGGAAGGAAGGAACATGTCAGGAAACCAAACAGTAAGTGGCAATAAGATAAAGAGAGTCTTATAATGCGGGACCAGATCCCCAGACAGGCATATCTCAAGCTGATACAGGAAGTAAGGAGTCCTTGGTAGTGTTTTCCATTTCAAGTTAATTCAATAAGTTTTTATAGTTAAACCCTGGTGCATGAATTTGAGTCTCCCCTCCCCCCACAGCCCACTCATTAGCTCCAACGTTAACCTCCGTGCCTCAGTTTTTTATTTGCAAAACACGTATCATTAATTTCTTTATTTGTTAAAACAAGGATCATATTACCCCCACAGGGTGGAGATGAGGAATAAATGATTTAATATTTATAAACGTCTCAGAACAGTGCCAGACACATTGTAGGCAATCTATGAAGTTGTTAAGTGGAAAGCACAGCATCATTTACAGAAATAAGGGTAGACCTGAGATGTACATGGCAGAACCTCATTTATGACCCATCATTTTTTCTTTGATTTTTTTTTTCCTTTTACTCCACTTAAAAGTAGTGTCAAGGAGTGTCCTCTGGTTGAGAGTGAGTGACTTCTGTGTGTTGAGGGCACAAATCAGGCTCTCATAGACAGTTGTGAGGAACAGATGTACCCTACAATGTTTTCAAAGGACATTTTATTTTATGTTCCTAGAGATGAAGAGGAGGCTTAAGCAAACAGCCAAAATAACATTAGCTTTCACTGAACGTAGAAATGAATTCTCACATGTTTTCTGAATTTCACGCTATGAGATATACCACCATATCAACAACAGAGGCTCAACAGGTCAAAAAAACCCTATTTTAATATAGAATCTTACAGTTTAGAAAGCATGTTTGCATAAATTGGCTTTCAGGATAACCCCTGCATCACCGGGAGGTGAGTGGGAAGGATCCTCTTTGTCCCATTTTACAGATAAAATAGTGAAATTCCAGATATAGGTAAAAGGTCAAGTCTGCCATTTCCTACTGTGAAGTTCTTTTTTAAAAATTTTATTTATTTATTTGAGAGAGAAAGCGAACATTAACAAGTGAAAGAGAGAGAGCAGGGTTGGGGGGGGTGGAGAGGGAGAAGCTGGCTCCCCATGGGGCTTTATTCCAGGACCCGAAGATCATGACCTGAACTGAAGGTGGACACTTAACCAACTGAACCACCCAGGCGCCCCTAAAGTTCTTATTCTTAACAATTCTCTCCCTTAGACTTTGTTCTTCCCAATGTCTTAAATATGTGTTCTATTCTCTGCTGCTTCCAAAGAAATTGTGTTGAGAACATTACTGATGTTCTCCAATTTTGTCATCTACCTGAAGGAAGCAGCCTAACATTGCAGTAGGTATTTCCATTTTGGCAACCTTCAGTTGGAAACTGCTTTAGAATGCTTCACCAAGAGGCAGCTGGGTGGCTAGTTATTTAAGCATCTGCCTTTGGCTCAGGTCTCGATCCCAGAGTCCTGGGATTGAGCCCTGCATTGGGCTCCCTGCTCAGCGGGGAGCCTGCTTCTCCGTCTCCGTCTCCTCCCCACTCCTGCTCCTTGCCACTATTTCTCTCTCTTTCTCAAATAAGTGAATAAAACCTTCAAAAAAAAAAAAAAAAAAGAACCCTTCACCAAACATCTGAACCAAACGGATATGCCTAGTCATTAGGGTGGGTGAGCTTTGTGACTAGCTGTCATAAAACTAGCCTGGGCCAGGTATGGATCGACCTTGGGAAGCTGAAGACAGGTAATGTAGTGGCAAAAGCATGGGCTTTGGCTTCGAATAAATGTGAGTTTGAATTTAGTCTGCAACTGTATTATTTAGCTCTTTACTAGTTGTGTGACTTTAGTGTATGTGTGTGTATTATTTAAATATATATGTGTATCTCTCTCTCTCTCCATATATATATATTTACATATGTATGGTGAGTACTCAATAAATAGCTATAGGTATTTTTATTTTTCTAAAGCTCATTGTTTAAATAAAATGAAAGATATTAGATAGTCATCTGCAGAAGTTCCCTAGAGTCTATTCCAACTTCTTCCCTATGGCACAGTCACTGGATATCTGGGGCCAGAGTGACACTGTGGTCAAAATTCAAGTTCCCTCGATCCCCCTCCACACATAACATATACATTGACCAGAAATGCTGAGTCTGAGGCTTCTATGACACTTGCTGTGAGATCTTTGGGGAGTCCTTAAACTCCTCGAAAGTTTAAAAAACAAGGAAACAAGGCAGTGAATGGAGAGTGGAAGAGAGGTATGGGGCAGCAGACAGTGTATATAGTGCCTGCCCAGTCTACTTTCAGGGTTCTATGAAGGATGAAATGTGCTAATGTATGCGAAACTGTCATACTAACTTCAAGAGACCAATATGAATGCCAGGGACATTACAGGGAGTTCTGAATATGTATTCTATTGGTTCCTTGTTGTAGGCACTTTTTATGAGGTTGTGTTTCTCTTTAAAATGTGGAGCAAACATTTGATCAAATTAAAGTTTACAATATCTCTGCCAGTGACTTCCCTCCTTGCACATGCTCATTTTCCTTCCCATCAGTGCTCACCTGCCATCTGCAGAAGTGGCCAACTGACTTGCTTAAGAAACTGTTTCCTTTGCTCAACTCTCAAACTGACGTAAAGGAAACTCTTCACTACTTAATATTTTGCTGGCCATTGAAGCAACACTGCAAATGACATCAAAGTGATCTCATCTCCATATTCACTTCAAGCTGTAAAACTCTGGGGCAAAGTACCCAGAAGTGGATGAAGAACTCCATATCCATCTAGAACTTTGACAACTTGCTTAATCATGGAAGATCTCACACAGAGAAAATAGACTCATTTTATTCAGACTTGGTGAGATCAATTAGACTCAGAAATACAATTTAAAATTTTACCAGAAATGGCCTTTTCTGGTGGTGAAATCAACTTGAGAATCCCAAATTCAATAGATATTTACTGAGTCCCTAATATGTACAAAGCACTATGAATACAACAAAGACATCATCCCTACTTTTAAGAAAGCTGCAACCACATAGTGTAATTAAAGACACATACATCATAGACTAGGTTTTGCTGGAATGTAAGACCCTGATGGAAAAGTAATAGGGAAGGCAGCCAGGTGGCTCAGTTGGTTGAGCATCCAACTCTGGGTTTCAGCTCAGGTCATGATCTTATGCATTGTGGCATCAAGCCCTAAGTCAGGCTCTTTGCTTAGCAGGGAGTCTGCTTGAAGATTCCCTCCCTCTGTCCCTTCCCACACATGTGCTTGCTCTCTCCCTCTCTCTCAAATAAATAAATAAATAAATCTTTAAAAAATAAATAAAAATTAAAAAAGAAAAGTAATAGGGAATAAGTTTGGAACATACGTAGGAGGCTCAGCATACAGAGAGCCACTGTACTTTGCATACTAATTACCTAGTGTCCAGTACCTTATTCAATCTTCCCAACAGTCCTAAGAAGTAATTGTTATCACCTTTGTGTCATAGATGAGCTGGGTTTTAGAGATGTGAAATAACTTTCCCCAAATCATTCAACTAGAAATAAGCTGAGCTGGGATTTGAACCCAGGTCCCTTTGATGTCAATGCTCATGGAATTTCCATGATGCTTCACTTCCTCCCCAAATGTCCACGTAAGAAATTTTTATAAAAGCCTGGGCAATTAGGAGTTATTGAAAATTATTGAGCAAGAAAGCAAATGAATAGATTTGGGTTTTGAAAGATCAATTTGACATTAATTAGTAAAATGGATTAGAAATAGGGGAGAGATAATAAGGGAGACATTTAAAAAGCTATTTTAATTGTCTGGCTAAAGGAAATGAAAGTCTGATCTAGATCAGTGGCAACAAGATGGAAAAGAAGGGGCAGAGACAAGAGACACTGTAAAGTTTAACTTATTAGATGTGGTAAACATCTAGCTGTGGAGGAAACTAAACTGAAATGAGATGAAGTGAATTCCTCTATGACAGACGCCTTTGAGGAGTACACTGAACTTGTGCTTGACCTGTCAATTAGATAAGCTTCTTTTTAACTGCAAAGTTCCACTGTTTTAAAGAGTGCCTCAATAGGGTCTATTTCCAGGGAAACTATAGAAATGGGCGCCAGGGTCTTTCCACCCTTGACCTGAATTCATGGTCCAGCTATTCAAAAAGTTATTAAAATAAGAACACTTAGTCCCAAATGTCCTTTGACCCCTACTTAAAATATGTAGTAAATAGTTGTCTTGTCACAAAAAGGTCTACCTGGTTCCATGACAGGCATTCTTGTCTGTTACCAATTGAGGTTCAGTCCCTAAACTTGTAAGAAAACTCTCAAGCATTTTAAAATACTTACCTTTCATTTGAAAAACAAAAAACAAAAAAAAACAACAAAACAAAAACAAACAAAACCCACAACAGAATAAAGGGGGAGGAGAAGCAAGAAAAGGATCTGAGTTTCAGAAGATGTTTTCCAAGATACTGTGCAATTGGAAAGCTTTATAGACAGTCATTTTAGGTGATACTTATCTTAAATTAATGGAACTTGCTAGTTCCAAGAATCTCTCTGGTCACCTAGGATTTATTGCACATGTTGTTAGCAAGTGGCAGTATATAAAATACAAGATCTAATATTCAAAATGCTTGTAATAGAAAACTCCTTTCTGCCAATTTTAATAGCATTAAAATGACTACACACATCTAGCAAATCTGCTGGCTTCCAATGGCTGGAATCAGACCAGATTCACCTTCTGTCTGCTGCATGAAGCCAGAACTTCAATACAGGGAAAAAAAAATAGTGCTGGTATTAACTCTGAGCTCCTGATCTTCTATTATCCCCAACAGACTCCACTCATGAAGTCCACCTTTTCCACCTTCTAAGAAGGGACAGCTGGAGTGCAGAACACCAGGATATCCAGGGCCTTGTAAAATGACTGAGATGACATTGTAGGGAAGTCTAAACGAAGGAAATTTCCCCTTTCCTATGTATATGGAAAAGAGATCAGACTTTATCGAAAACAATATGTGTACAGAACCAAGAAAAATGTAGAAAAGGCCTTCTAGGGTTTGGGATAGAAACCAAAATTACCTAAAATGGACCAGAATTGTGGTGGACACTGAAGAGAAAGGACTAGAATGACAGTGAGCAATGAAGTAAGAATAGGGGGATGAGCAAAGGAGAGAGAACCATTTCAAAGAAATAGCCTGGTCATGTCAGAGGAGGCTCTGTAGTTACATATCCATGTGAAATCTGCACTGGGGAATTCAAGGAAAAGCAGAGATCTCATGGAAATACAGGGAACTGCATGATGAGGCATGTGAGTGCTCATAAGTTAGTAATTAATTCGAGCAAGTTATTAATATTTTCTAGTCCTTAGTTCCTCAGCTATGAAGATGGTCCCTTTCCACTCTATGGCTCTATATGCTTACGATTTAACATCTATGATTTTCTAATATAACCCTAGAAGCTGAAAAATTGGAAGAACCTTTGAAATCATTGAGTCTAACTCCTCTGTGCAGGATCTAAAAAGGACAAAAAATGGGACAAGGAATTCTGAGATACTATTATTTCCATTACTTAATCTTATGCTTAGAACATTTAGGTAAATGTGAATTAACAAAAAATGTATCAACATATATATGCAAATTACCTTTAAAGTTTCTTTGAACATATCTTAAGACCTGAATAAGAGTTATACATGCAAAACAAGAAAAACTTGATGTGGAAAATCCAAATTTATAAAACCAATGAGTTAAAGGGTAACTCATTCACAGAGCAATTTACCTTAGCAATCTTCTGTGTGGAACTTTTCCTGGTGGATTTAAAACATTTAAAAACTGAATCTTGTAAAGCAAAAACAAATTCCAATAAGGCATTTTTGTATAAAGCTAAATGTCCCCAGTAAAATATATTCAGAAAACTGTCCTAGAGTTTAGAATGTTTTGTATCAGGGTCAAGTTCTGAAATTACAAAAACATATCTACATTTTGTTGTAAATATTTTACTAAAGATCTAATCTCACTGAGAGTAAAAGTCAAATTCCAGAAAATGACCTAAAGCCCTACAAGACCTCTCCTTCTCTTACCCTATCAGGTACCATGAATCTTCATCTCCTACTGGCTTCTTCCATTCACTCTACCATCCGATATATTTCCCTCCAACCATGCTGATATTTTCACTGTTCTTGTAATGTCTGGCACACTCCCATTGCAGAGCTTTTGTACTGGCTATTCTCTTTGATTAGCATACTCTTTCGCCTAGATATCCAAATGGATTTTTCTTTCCCTCTTAGTGGAATCTATCTTTGGTGACTTTCACTGTAGTTGGCATAGAGAAGGTAGGTGTCTAATAAATATTTTCTGGATTAATGAATGTCAAAACTGATGGCATATGGATTATGGTTCTTCTTCATTTCTAATTCTTAAAAAAGTTTAAAAAAAGAGGACTAAAATGATATCTCCCTATTCATTTTATAAACTGCCAACAGCAAGAGATTAGTTGAGGGTATCCTTATGTGAGGGGACTGTTGTGAATTACATGATTAGAAATGTGTATTTGTGGAGTCCCCAAATTTTATCTTCAGTCTTAAGACTAAAGAGTTCAAAACACATTTTATCAGTTTTATCCAGATGAATGATATATTTATAGCCTAGTTGTAACTATAGATAAATTTTTATTAATCAGTATGAATATTAGTATTTAATAATTTGAGTTGTTCTTAAGAATTGTGGGGGTTGTTTCAAATGGGGAAACATTTCAATTTGAGCCAGAAATTTCAAGAGTCTTGGGCTTCATTTTTGGTCCCATCAAATTCCAAAATATTGTGGCTTATTAAAGCATGATTTGCTTTTTCTTCAATTATTTCCTGTTTAAACCTCTCTACACAGATACTACATCTTACTCAATGACTGATGTACATCTAGAGGTTTGCCCAATCCATGGCAGTTGCAAAAACTTACTGTTCAATTCAAGTTCATCAAAATTTGTGAATCTCTTCTGAAAGTGTGGCTTCATTTCCACTATATAGAAGTAATTATTGAACTTTTTATACTTAAACAATGGAAAACAAAGGCAGTAGGAAGACATCTAAAATTTCCTTGACCCAGTTTGAAAATAGATGCAAGTGCTTCCTTGAATAAATCCATAATGCTCTGATCTCTCTTTCCTCACTGTTTTAAGTTTTTTTGCTGTGTTCAATTGCCTTCAATGTCAGTCACAATGTGCCCACTGGAGAAAAACAATTCTAAAAACCTCTTTATTTTAATGTATATTGTAGGTTATAGAAAGAAGGTATTTGTCAAGATGTTTCTTTATATAAAATACAAGTTTTTATTTTATTTTAGCATCCTCCAACTGTTCCACAACTTGATGATTATCAATGATGTGGATATCAAAGAAGCTCACCATTTTGATCTCTCCCTTCATAACTTTTTAAAATTAAACTAACTTGTAATATTTGGCACACTGTTCTATGGAGTGGTAGAGAATTAGTAAGCCAACTTTCTTTTTAACTTAAACTCTTGTAACTTTCCTTTTTCCTTTTTCGTTGGTAAGCAGAATCAATTTTTCCATGCTTAGGCTGAACATCTCAAATTCCTTATTAGTAGGGGGTTAGACCACACTGATTCATGTAGACCAGCTAGTCTGATAAAATCTCTTTTGCTGAATTCTCAAGCATGAAGCACCCTGGGGAAAGGTAAGTTGGACTGGACCCGTGGAATGAGTTTTGGAATAAGCCCTGAACTGTGAGTCAGATGACCTGAGTTCTTGTCTTATACTGCCAGTTACTAATTCTGGGAGTATGGACAAGTCATTTAACCTTCTTGAGCCTCAATTTCATCTTCTATGTAATAGAGGGGGGAAAATATTATGGTTTTTAATTTTACCATCGGAGGGATATATGGGGATTAAATGAAACAATGTTGTTGTAGTGCTTTATAATCTTGATGGTATTATATAAAAGAGTGAAAATTATTATAATTGTTACAACTATTGCCTGCTGAACTTTGGTCCATGCCTCATTTCTGGCTGGGCTATGTTCTCTTCTGTATTCTTTGGCTATTACTTTACGCAATCCAGAAGCTGCACAAGTTATTTTGCTGCACTGGGCATTTATGATGTTTAATATTGTTGAAAATAAATAGCTTTGAGACTTTTTTGCTCTGAGATTTTCTTGTGATTTTTTTTTTTTTTTTTTTTAGTTAGATCAATCCTCAGCAAAATTATGCAACAGTATTTTCAGTACCACCCATTATTGTTCTGGCAACACCTCAATCTTCTCAATACCCTTCTTTTTTCCAGGGAGTCTAATGCTTCGTCTTCCTCTGATGTCAAAAGAAAACTTTAATCCAGTAACAGTAGTGCTCCATCCTTGATTGCCTATGTGGGTAGCATCCTCACTGTTCTCCCATTCTCTAGTACACTTCCAAATGGATCTGGCTAGAGCTACATTCTTGGCAAATAGAGCCAATCTGATCAACTAATTAGCACTGAGTTAATAATGGAAATAATGGCCTAATACGTTTTCTGCATCCAGGTTTAAAATTTACATTTTAATATGTGTTTTTCATGTCTTAGCTCAAAAGCCATTGGGTATTTCTAGGATTCTGTTCTCTAAGAGGATCCTCCTTACCTCTTCATCTCCTTTATCTAGTTAATGCTTATTCTACCTTCACTAAGAGAGAAGTTTTCTCTGATCTCCCATATTAAATTAATTCCTCTTAATGTAATTTCCTATAGCAACGTGTTTTTTTTCTTCATATCATTTATTATAGCTGTGATTTTACATTTATTCACCGATTTTTAAATGGCTTTCTCCCCAATTCCATGCTAAACTCCAAGAGAGTGTACACTATCTTAATTTTACTTTTCATCTTTATGCCCCAGGTCAAGAAAATAGCAAGGACTCCATAAATATTAAATAAATGAACAGGCTCATATGAAAAATTCATTTTTTTTCTAAAGGAGATTTTACTTTTGAATCACCTCCTGAGAATGATCAAGGAGGGTCAGTGGGAGTTCTTACCTGCAAACAAAACTTGACCCTCAGTCTGGGTATTTCAAGTAAGGACAGATTTATGTAAAAGACTTTGGAGGGTAGATGGCAACAAGCACTCATCAACAAGCTGATGCAAGCTGGGAGATCGGGTTTGGAAATAGTAGAAAATCAAAGAACTAAATAATCTGAACCCAGAAAAGGGGAAACAACAATCTCATGGGCAACAAAACTTGGTCTAAATTTCCCTTCTGTTGCCACCTGCACTATTGCCTCTCCTTCCACTGTAACTACCACTCCCATTCCTATGTTAAAATGAGTCTGGTCTCTACATACTATGAACTTCTTTTATCACTAACCAAGAGTCAGTATGTGCCCAGCCTTTCTAGACACAAGGGAATACTTCTGACATATTCTCTTTCACTAAGCTTAGGTTATGTGCCAAAAATGACTAGAAGTATCTATAGTGGGGAGAGTCCATATGTAGCAGGTACCAGGAACTAAAATATAACCCAAATTGTTCCATTTAAGGGAAAGAATTCTATGGGAAAACCAAAGGGATGAATGCTGAGCACCAGAAAACCTCATCAACATCAAGTAAGCAGTAAGTTAGTATAATTATAGCTCTGTTTATTCAGAAAAAATCTGAAAGTGGCAGAAAAAGTAAGAGGAAAACTTTCAGAATCCTTTCCATAGATCCAAAAAGAAGTATGAAAGACAGAGGTGGTAAAGTCCCTGCAGATTCAGATATTAAGCTTGATATGGACACTGTCAGTCTTTCCACAACAAAAGATTCACTTAGGAATTAGAATTCTAATGAGGCTCCCCATCTATTTGGTGACTAATCACCTATGTCTTGCCAAGATGGAACAATATCTTCCTCAAATAAACCTATGGCAAAAGTCAGAAGCAAAATTAGAGCAACAAACAAAACCCCTAGCTTTCCTCATTTTATTCCTCTTAATGCATTCAGAGTCTAGTAAAATACTAGGGCAATAACTTGATGTTATATCTAATACTCAATACATTGCCCAAGAGAAATAGATTACTTTCTGTTGATGTTGCTTTAAAGAAACTTCGATAATTCCCCAATCCTTCCATTTAACTCCTCTCCACACCCATATTCTGTGTGCTGTTTTTTTTTTCCCCATAAACATTTCTATTCACTGTTTTCCTTTCGTTATTCATCTCTTTTAATCTACAATGTTCTTCCTACTCATTGGTTTAGCTATTTGAAAGTTAAAACCAGTCAAACAGCTAATACCAAATGCTAGGGCAGAATCTTTCTTCTTAACTCCTGATGATTCCTTTCTGTGGAAGGATCCAACACAGTAGTACTTGGCCTGTACTGCTTAACTCACTGGCCCCAGAAGTGTGGACTTCTCTGAAGAATAAACCTGGGAATGCAACCCCATATTTGTCTTCTTCTGAAGAGTATGCTGCTACCCTCCACTCCCCCTTATATATGCCTTTTGCTGTTCTTGTGGGGCATGATCTTGCCCATATCCAGTGTTGTAAGAGACTCAGAAACTAAGTCTGCCATATTCTAGGGGTCTGAGCTTTCGTATTTTGCTCTATTGTGAATAGGGATTGGTTTTATAAGGTGATGTGCTGTCCTCCATTTGCCACTCCTTCGTTAAATTATTTCTAATTGTTCAAAACCTTATTGAGAAGAGTGGTACTATTGGAGGAACCTTCAGAAACCAAAACAGCAAGCACTTTTCAGCTAATTTTGACCCAACAATATTTTTATCTCCATATTTGCCTCTCTCTCTGAGAAGGGAATAAAATCTAGGGGACACTAAGGAGGAGAAATGAAGTACTCAGGGCTCTTGTCTAAGGCTGCCAGATAAGGTACCAGATAAGGCTCTGGTCTAGAAGGTTTTTCAGATAGAATCGGACCTGATAAAATCATGAGAGTTTAGAATGAGAACATCTGGCTAGTAAAATCCACAGAGGTTAACGAACTTGTGCTCATCCCAAATGTGCCACACTGATGTTATGAGGAATGTTTATTATCTTGTATTCTCTAGCATGCATTGCAAGCAGGCACCAGGTGCTCCAATCCTCTTCTGTTGTACAATTAGTAACAAACCATGCATGGAGCACAATTGCTTGGCCCCTGAGTGATTTGGCTTTCCAGACTGAAGAGGCCAAGAGCAAGCTGGCACTTCCCCCACCACTCAACTCACAGCTGGCTACTCTATTCACAGGACTCCATCCCAGCCTCATCAATGTGTGTCCAGTCTGTCGGGGCTTATAGAAGCTTGGAGGGAACAAAGAGGACATTTTAGATTGATTGTTTTCAGGCACAATTCACCACACTGATTGTTTGCCTATAAAAGAAAGTGACAATGGGTCCTAGATTTTATTTGCAGAGGGCTTTTGTACCAATAAAGTCAGTTGTTCAAGATAGTTCTGCAAAGGATGGTTCGTTTATTTCAGATTTTTAATGGCAAAAAATAAACAGGAAAAACTGCTTATGTCAAAAGCACAAATCAGTTTGTTGGGTTCAGAATGGCTTTGGCCATTCATCTGCAAGACCTTTCAAAAATATAAATCAGATATGTCATTTATCTACTTACAATTCCCAGTGGCCTCCCTCATACCTAGGATAATCCAGACTCTACATGCCATGTTCATTCCTGCCTTAGGACCATTCCACGGGCTCTTCCCTTCACTTTGATACTTGATTTCCCCCCTCCCAATGATCTGCTGAGCTCATTCTTATTATTTGGTTCTCAATCCATATGTGACCTCCTCAGAAAGATCTCTTCTAAAAACTTTATTTAAAGAGGCAAACTCCTGCAAATCAAAACCACAATGAGATATCATCTCACATTTGTCAGAATGACTAAAACAAAAAATACAAGAGAAACACAAGTGTTCTCAAGGATGTGTAGAAAAAGAACACCTTGTGCACTCTGGTGGGAATGCAAACTATTTCAGACACTGTGGAAAACGGTATGGAGGTTCCTCAAAAATCAAAAATAGAAACACCATATGATCCATTATATGAACACCATATATACCACTACTGTGTATTTCCCCAATGAATATGAAAACAGTAATTCAAAAATATAATAGGCACCCTTATGTTTATTGTGGCATTCTTTACAATAGCCAAATTATGGAAACAGCCCAAGCGTCTATCAATACATGAATGATAAAGCCGTGGTATGTGCACATGTGTGCATGCACACACACAAACACACACACATAGGAATATTACTCAGCCATAAAAAAGGTGAAATTTTGCTATTTGCAACAACATCGATGGGTCTAGAGAGTATAAGCTAAGTGAAAGAAGTTAGTCAGAGAAGAATGATTTCATTCATATGTGGAATTCCAGAAATAAAGAAAAAAAAAGACAAACCAAAAAACAGGCTCTTAACTACAGAGAACAAACCAGAGGGGAGGTGGGTGGGAATATGGGTGAAATAGGTGAAGGGGATTAAGAGTACATTTATCATGATGAGCACTGCATAATGTACAGAATTATTGAATCACTATATTGTACACCTGAAACTAATGTAATGTTATGGCAACAATACTGGAGTTAAAGTTTTTTAAAAAAAGAGCATAGTCAACCTTAGTCATTCTGAAGATTGTTTTATTTTTTTTTTCTTTTCATTTATTGCCTATCTCCCTCACTGGAGTATAGATTGCATGGGGGCAAGCAGCTTGATTGTCATATTCACTGTGATAGTCCCTCATGCTGAGTAATGCTGACTATAACATGATAAGCTCTCGGACAGATTTTTTGAAACATAGCAACTTAAGCACTTTCAATGAAAATTTGAAATATATATATATAATAACTATAAGAATATGTAGTAAGTGAACCTTTCTATATCTGGTAATTGTATCATTTGACACCATTTGGTAGAGTAGCCCAGTAAGCTCAAGATTAATCACTAGTGGCTCTCCATAAATCTCTACATAGTGCTATAGAGCCAGTATCCCAAAGGAAGGAAATCTGGACAAAAGTTACATATGTCCATTACACAGCCCCATGAACAAAATATCCCACTATGCGGGGCGCCTGGGTGGCTCAGTGGGTTAAGCCACTGCCTTTGTCTCAGGTCATGATCTCAGGGTCCTGGGATCGAGTCCCGCATCGGGCTCTCTGCTCGGCAGGGAGCCTGTTTCCTCCTCTCTCTCTCTCTGCCTGCCTCTCTGCCTGCTTGTGATCTCTGTCAAATAAATAAATAAAATCTTAAAAAAAAAATCCCACTATGCTTGTTACATTATTCAATCACTCTCTGCTTTTAGTAGCAGAGTGAAAAATAAAGGAGCCTAGATAGAAGGAAAAATGCTGAAAGATTTTTTAGTCATATCTAAGTTTCCACAAATAATTAGCAGTAGATTTTACCAATGTGGAACCTGAACTTTGGGGGATATCTGAATCCATATTAATCCATCAACTTTACTATTTCTTTTGTTTCCAGCATCCTGTGTTACATTATCTTAAAGTGATGCCATAACACACATAGATAATGGCTACACAATAAACAATGTTTTGATTTATTTTTACAGTGTCATTGAACTTTTGAGTAATCTACTTTAGAAAATAATCAGAAAAACAGTTCTCATGATGTAGATTATTAATGTTTAAATTTTCCACTTTTAAATTTAACATTAGTTTCTTCAGATTCAGTCTTAAACTGTTCTACATCAGAATTGAGACAGGACACATATTAAACTTCAGATTTCTTTCAGTAACTAGATTATATCTGTATGTGTATGTGTGCTCATCACATATAGTTAAAGACCATTCTCATGGATTCTGGAAAGAGTTCCAGGAAATTATAAAATATTCTTATTTCTGAGGCTCCCTAATAGTATTAAGGATCTTTTAGTTTCAAGTGATAGAAAACCAACTAAAACTAGATTAAGTTCGAATTTAATGAAATTTATTTGTGCATATCACCCGCAAGTGAACCAAAGTACTTCAAGAATCAAGGAACATGCTCCAGGAATAAGGGCTTCCAGTTCTGGAAGTAGAACCTGGGATCACAATACTATCAAGTATTTCTTACTTTCTATTCATCTCATCTGTGCCTCACTTTGGTTCCTTTTATATATTGGTTGAATTATTTTCTACTACAGAAAAGATTTCTCCACATGGCACTGAATTTAGCACCTGTCAGCTTAAACTTAGCAAACAGTCTTTTTCCCAATGTTCTTGTGTCAATCCCAGGGAAAGATCCCAATTGCTCCTGTTTTAATTAAATGCTGACTGTTGTGACCAAGGTTGGCAGAGTCCATTAGCAAGAAGCAAGATTTCATTGGGCATGAAAAAATAATGCTATGACAGTACATTTCAAAGGCTATGAATCAAACTTTCTTTCCCATTAACATTTGCTGTGCACCTCCTTAATATTAGACATTGGATTATCTACTGTCAACATAGATAAAATGCACAATCGCTAGCACATTAACTTATACATATGCTTAATATTATTTTTGCATTGAGCTAGGAACTCAAGATACAAAGACTAACTAGTTTTTTTTTTCCTCAATGGACTCAAAATATAGTTTGGGAACTGGGCCATGGATATCAATAGAGTCAAATATGGCAGCTTATAAGTACTAAATGAGATATGCAGCTGATTAATGTCATAGAATTTTTCAAGGGGTTCCATATTATTGGTGCTAAAATAATCTGGAATATGTTCATGGAAGAAATAGAGCCTGAGTTACTGGCAGACCTCAATAAGCAGAGTCACCATCTCTTCTGGGGTAACATTTCCATGTTGTTTAAAGGTGCCAGATATGGCTGAAATCCATGAAGGATCCAGAATTCTATAGCCCTTGTCCAGCATCTTCCCTCAGAAATTTAGAGCAGGCACTGAGACTCCAATTTACTCATGTATCTGGCCTCAGAGTCTTGGTAATAGGATATAAACACAGAGATAAATAGCCAAATAAGGATCTGAGTATCAGCTTCACAATGGGCCAAGTCAGGGCTCTTTCATCACTGCTCAACTGAAACAGGACAAAGTTTTGGTTTTGTTTTTAATTTTTGTCTTATTTATAATTTCCTGGGATGGTTGTAAAAAATTACTATGGGATTGGGGATTTAAAATAATTTATAAATATTCTTTCACAGTTCTGAAAACCAGAGTCCATAATCAGGGTGTTGAGAGGACTACGCTTCTTTGGAAGCTTCTAGGTGAGAATCTGCCCATGCCTCTTTCAGCTTTTGGTGGCAGCAGGTATTCCATGACTTGGGGAAGCATAACCCCAATCTCTGTTTCCATATTTACATGGCCTCTGATCTGTGTTTTTGCCTCAAATCTCCCTCTGCCTCATATAAGGGCCCTGTCATCGGATTTAAGACACACCCTGAATCTAGGATGATTCCACCACAAAATCTTTAACTTAGTAACAACTGCCAAGAGCCCTTTTCCCAAATAGGGCCACATTTACATGTCCTAGAGATTAGGACTTGCAAATACAGATTTTTTGGCCACTTTTCAATTCACTGTACCTATGTTGAAAATAGTCAGCCCATTTGACTTATCTACCCAGCCACATGAAAGAAGCTAGAGAAAGGCAGGCCCTGCTTTTACGTGAGTGGGCTTAGTGTCTGGATTTTTGAAGAAAAGGAAAAAACTGGAAGACAGAGGTGCTCATGGGTCTGAGCAAATTCCACTCCAAGAGATTAAGAAAGAAAGGCACTTCTATGCTTGAGTAGACCCTCCCTTGAGAAGCAAGCCCCCCAGGAAGTACTGTTTTCACCCTTCACATTCATGACTCCTCACCCTTAAGGGATAGTCACAAACATATGGAAGGTGAGCCTGGATGTTTATTCCAAACCATTTCCCACCTCCTGGGGAAGAAAGAAGCAGTCCTCTCCTCTACAAAAATTTAGGAAAGTGAAATACGGGTTTTTGAACTAACGTCTTCTACTCTGGCCTTCAAAAAGAGAAGCATTTGCATGAAGATCTAATAATAGAAGTCATCTAGAACATTTGGAAAATTATCTCCAGGCAGACACATAGATATATTTATTCATTCATTTCATCATTTTTTCAGCAATATGCGCTAAGTCCCACCTATATTCTGCAAATACAGTGGTCATAGTCCCTGTTTAAATGGGATGTGGAGTGTAGGTAGCAGAACAACATACTGTGTTATAATGGCATCTTCCATTGTCTAGGTGTTGCTATATGGGAGTGTAGATCAGGGAGCATATAACTTAGCTGGGAAGGGGTTAGAAGAAGTGTGGCATTAAGACTTAAAGAGAAAATATCTGGGCAAAGGGAAGCAAGGCGGGGCAGATGGCAAGTGAAAGAGACCTGGAACATAGCAACTGGTGAGATAAACAGACATTAGAACAAAAGGGCCTTGTAAACATGCTAAGGTGTATGGACTTGTCCTGCAAGCGTTGAGGAGTCACTTAAGAGCTAGTGACCTAATTAGATTTGCATATTGAAATGCTCACTCTGACTGTAGCACGAATAATTGATTAGAGAATACCAGAGGTGCAGGGGCTAATTAAGAAGCTCTTGTGATAAAATGTGGGTGTTTATTGGCATGTTAGATGCCAAAATAAATCGAAATCCTCTATGACCCTCCTATATATTACCTCCATTTTGAATTTTCCAGTATGTGGGCCACAATGGCCAGTTCAGCATATGAAGAAGTTAAGAAATTGCTGCTTGAACCTTACAGAGATGCATCTTCAGATTAAAACTTGGGGAAAAAAATTCAAAAAAAGAAATTATTGACCTTTGTAAATAAAAACTAGCTTCAGATACATCTGGATCTGGGAATTCAAATAATGTCTACAAGAATAGGTCTTTCTCCCTCTGTTTTCTAATTCTTCTCTCCTTGGTGTTGACATGGCCTTTGGTCAAGTCTTCTTCAAGAGGTAGTCCCCTATATTAACCCAAGGGATGCATATTCCTAGTCCCATTGTCAGCAAAAAGAGCACATTTTTTTCTTCAAAAAGTTGTGACAGGAGTCATTAGTACAAATCAGATCATATATCCAATTCTGAACTAACTAATATGGCAAGAAAATAAAACATACTCATAAAGTAGGGTCTGGTTGAGGTGTTTATTCCTAGAATGGAGCATGGATCCATCTTATATCACATAGTCTAAGAGTGAGAGTAATTTTCAAAAGTAAATTTTAAGTGTTGTTATCAGAAGTAAGACATATGGATTCTGGACAAGCAAAACCAAAAGGTATCCATAATATATTCTCATTCTTCCTACCCACCACATCCAAATTTATATAATCAATATAGGAAAATTAATGTTTTCCTTTTTAAATAGCTTCAGATCATAGATAAGAATCCTGGACCTTGGGAAAGGAAGATTACAAAGCCTTGGGTTCTTTTCAAGCAAACCCAACCTCTGAGCTCAAATAGGCTATGGCATTATTTGCTGTGTGGCAGCCAAGTGGACTGCATTCTAGGGCAGAGAAGACTGTCACCTGGATATTCTATGCCCCTTCCCAAGTTAGGTCTTAAAGAAAATAGATAACATTTAAAGTGAAAACAGCTTGGAATCAGGAAATGAGACCAAGAGAACATTGGGATAGTACAAACCCCAGAGCTTTGTCTTTCTCACTGGGTAACTGTTGCACTCCACATAGAGCAAAATCCCATTCAAATCCCAGACCCAGAAAGTGCAACTTACTCATTCAAAGTATCTGTGGGGGACACATAAAATATCTTGATTAAATCAGTGTCTCAGAGACAGGGAGTCTGGACCCTGGCAAAGATGGAAGGAGGTTCTTTTGGTTGCAGAAGTCACCTGGGAATCCAAAAGCAGCAGTACAACTCTTGGTGGTTAACACCACAGAATAGCATTACATGAGATTCCAATACATTTTCCCCCTGGATACCCCTCTTCAATCAAAGAATCATGAAGTTACAGTGGAAAGGATGACTTTTCTTTAGGATATCCTTTCATAGGAATTTTGGACAATAAACCACAACGTGACATATTGGGGTTTTCGTTGTTGTTATTGTTGTTTTGTTGTTATTTTCTATAGAGGACACACATCTTTTCTGCCTGCTTGAAGTTCATTTCCCCTTTTGTAGTAATACCCCCATCTCAGTGATGCAGATGATGTTCCAGGTTTGACATGTTGCCTAGTCTAGAAAAATACTTTGTCTTCAGTGATTCACTGACAAACTTGTGACCTAATTAAGGTGAATGAGAATCTGACCAGGGAAGATCTGCTTGGACACCCTTCAGAAATAAGCAATTTCATCTACCTCTACATTTTAGAACTCTGAGAATAATGGTTTTATTTCAATTATCTACTCTTACCTGACAAACCATCCTCTAAAACTTAGTGGCTTAACAAAGGAATCATTTTATTTGTTCATGATTCTCTGAGTCAGGAATTCTGTCAGATACAGTGGGATGGTTAATCCCTACTTACTAATGTCTGAAACTCTCATTTGGAGGGCTCAAATATGAGAGATAGCTAAACATGGGTCATGTGTTGGGAGCCTTGGTTGCAGCTACTGTTTAATCTTCTCACTTTATTTTCAGGTGGCCTCTGTATGTGGCTAGGTGTGCTTCCTCACAGCATGGTGTTCACTTGAGGTAGCAAAATTTCTTTCATGACAACTGGGTTGCCCAAGGGAATATTCCAATAGAATAAGACATGGAACATTCAGCATTGATACAAGTCATTATTAACCTTCTGAATCATGCTTTCTGATGATATTCTTTTGACAAAAACAAGTCACACAGTCAAGCCCAGAGTCAATATTATAGGGATAAAGCAAGAGCTTGAATACTCGGAAAGGAGATTCAAATGTGAGGAGGAGCACTAATATATCAAATCTACTATAGGCTTGAACATTGAACTTCTCACAAAGATGATGAGCCTTCTTTGAGCTTTTCTTAGAGACTATAAGTAAGTAGTAATTACTAGATCAGGAAAGAAAAAGCATGGCAACCACCAAAACATGGCTTCAACTCAAAGGCTGCCTTGCAGATTTAAGGAAAATACTTCCTTGGACATTCTGAGAAATAACTAGAAGATACCACGAAGGGTACTTATTTCTCACTTGAGTTTGGTATTGTTGTAATGAGTGTAAATAGTAATATGACTTCCTCTCTGGTTAAGTTCTGACAAGGTCTGGACTTAGGAATTACAGAGAATAATGAAAACAATGATAAATATGTGGTATTTTAAAACCCAGACTATTTCCTTAGCTTTCATCTGGTTTCTCTACACAACATTTGAATCATATACAACAAGTGGTTCTTATAATATTTTAGAGCAAACTAACCAAATTGAATATAGTATCCTTCATGAGAGAGCATAAACTTTAACCTGTGATTAAAAAATTTTAATAACAACTTCCACCATAGGATTCAGTTATGCTAAAGCTTATATAAAAAAAAATCTCTTTGTCACAAGTCCAATGTTGTTCATCAGGATTCCCCAGAGAAACAGAACCAATAAGAGATATATACACACAAAGAGATTTCATTATGAGAGGTTGGCTTACACAGTTATAGAGTCTGAGAAGTCTTACTGCCATCTGCTAGGTGGAGGCCCATGAAAGCCAGTGGTATAGATAGTTCCAATCAAACATGAATCCTGAGGGGTACTTGGGTGGCTCAATCAGTTAAGCATTTGCCTCTGGCTCAGGTCTTGATCCCAGGGTCCTGGGACAGAGCCGTGTCGGTCTCCCTGCTTGGCAGGGAGCATGCTTCTCTCTCTCCTCCCTACTTGTGCTCTCTATCACTATCTTAGTCTCTCTCTCTCAGATAAATAAATAAAATATTTTAAAAAATAAAAATAAAAATGAATGCTGACATCCTGAGAACTGAGGGAACCAATGATGGTTCTGAAGTTCCAGTCCAAGTCTGAAGGCCCAGGAAGCAGGAGCACAACATTTAAGGGCAAGAGAAGGTGAATATCCAGGCTCAAACAGAGAGGTAAATTCACTTTCCCCCGCCTTTTTGTTCTATTTAGACCATCAGTGCATTAGCTTAAACCTACCTGCATTGACAAGGATGATCATTTTACTCAGTCTAATGGTTCAAATACTCATCTATGTTGGAAACACACCCAGCCACAGACACACTCAGACACATGCAGAAACACTCACAGACACACCCTGGAAATAATGTTTTACTAGCTCTCTAGGCATTCCCTAGTCCAGTCAAGTTGAGAAATAAAATTAACCATCTCATTGGTCAATGCTTCAAAATTTACTTTTCTAAGAAGAATCTGCCCTTCGCCCTTAACTATTCTCACCAATAAAACAAAATTCAAAATTAATTTCTTCTACTAGTTCCTGGTGACAATGGTCAATCTCTTTAAGAAATCAAAACTCATTAATTAACAGCTCAGATGAGAAAGTAAGCTGCAACTCATCTGATGAGATTATCACTTATTTCAAAGACATCCCTCAGAAAAAGTTGTCTTCTTGATACCAGGAATTTCTCATCAGGGGGAAATGTCAAGAAGAAAGCGTGCCCATCTCCACAGTAGAGAACAGTGGATTGGAATTTCCTGTAGAAGATAGGGTAATTCCTATCCTAGCTTTATTCTTTGCACCTGAGAACTCCCTTCTGCAACTTAACAGGACTTAATATTAACCACTTGCTTGATTTGTTCTAACTCAAGTTGGATCAAAATGAACAAGTACAAGACTACTCCAATAAAAGTGAATACCAAACTTTCTCCTATTAGTATCCATCCTCTTTAGCATTAAAATTGATTTTAGTCAACCCACAAATTTTTGTTGTACATCTAGAATGTACTAGGGGCTAGGATTACAAGTGTGAATAAGACAAAAATCCTTGCTTAAGGATTTACACTTATGGATGCAGGAGTTTGAAAGGAGTGAGGGGGAGATGGTAAATGCACATGCAAATTATCACATTTCATGTACCGGTTAATGCTGTGAAGAAGACGAAGTGATGGCAAGCAACTAAGGGAAGGAAGATGAAATGAATAAGATGATAACCAGTGCTCAGGTAAATAAAGGGGAAGCTGCTTCAGCTAAAATTATGGGACTCATCATTCTGAGGTCAGAGAGTTGGTAAACAGCTAATCTGAGGTCACAGATGGGCAGGCTGGGACTACCATCTAAGTCTTTTGGTCCTATGAGATATAATGACTGTATAATTTATTATTGTTATCACTTGGTTGAACTAACATTTGTTAAGTGGAGCACAGGGTGTCAGGTGGTGAGTCACGGTTCAGTGACAGACCTCAAGAGAAACCAAAATAGATAAGTTTATCATTCATGGATCCTGGAGGAAATACCTGGGATGCCACAAGGAGCCACATGGGTAGGTGAAAGCAAAGTGCAGATGGACAGAGAGACAGGACCTGGAGCAAATGCCTTTAACAGGGTCTGTGGGTGGGATGCTTTGAGGTCCCCAGACTAGAACCAGACTTGTCAATTCAAACCCAAAGAGCAGGGTTTTGGTCAGCTCCAAGTTGGTCATATCTAGAGGATGGAAAAGGCATAGAGGTGCTTGGAGGCAAGGGAGACTCTTGACCTCAAGATCTGCCAGAGAAGTCCTATCAGGAACTCATGTAGGTTTAGAAATCTGCAGTCAACCTAGCCAAACAAAATGGATGCCAAGCCAGCAATGTTATGGAGTAGCTGAGCTAAACTCTCGACAAGTGTCCAACTTAGACACTTCTGAGAGTGAAAGGAAGATCTATTAATATTTACTTCAAAACAATGAGCATAGATGGGACCATCTTTGGTGAACTAAGACATGTAGTCACTCTAAATTTAGTGAAGCAAAATATTCTATTATTCTTTATAAAATAATAAGGTGATAATAACTTAAAGATGTCATTTATCTCTGGAGATATTTAGATTTTTTCACATATATTATTTAATCAATTTTCTTGAGGAGAAGGGAATTCCTCACAAATAACAGACCTATTCCAAATTAAGAGGCAAAATACTTCACAAAGATTTCAAGAAATACCCATACATTTTACAAATCCAATATGAAAACTTTAGAGGACCCATTTAAATTAAATACAAAGAATTTGAAAGAAAATAAATATAAACATAAAATTAGCAAATATTGACTAAGTACATAATAAACACCAGGCACAGTGCTGGGTTCTGGGAGACAGAGATGAATAGAAACCCATTGCCCTGGAGAAGCCCTATTCAGCCAACTAAAAAATTATGGCCAAAAACACTTATTATGAGTCACAAATAAATAAGGGGAAAACGGGAAAAAAAATAGAGCAAGGGTGGTTTCTGCCTTTTGGATCCTATGTTCTATAATCCAAAAGTGGGAATACTTTCAGTAGTGGAGGGTATGACTGCTGATTGGCCACTTGTGCTATTGCTCCCATAATATTCACATGTTCCTGCAAAACGAATATAATAGTCCCATTACCTCCATAGTCACAGCAATGTTTTGAAGACAGAGGGAGGCAGGGGTGAACACTATTTTGAGAAAGCTCTCTGCCGGCAAACCTTGAGGATAAAAACTTCTCTGGGTTCCTCCAGCCTCTAGTTTTATTCCTTTCTTCTCTGCTGGAGAGAATAATCAATACCTACTTCTGGATTCCTTGTATACTATGAAAATCTACCCTCAAGGACAAATTTTATATATATCCAATTGAATCAATTCCCATCCCTGTGTATTTTCATTATATGTCTTACTGCTCATTTTTTAAAGGAAGGCTTTGTCCTGGTTAGAGGAATTTCAGATATCTTGGAGAGACAATGAATGAGGAGTTCTGAGAGGAAAGGTGCCTAGCCTGATGAAGTGTAAAGCTTGCAGAAGGGAAGATTAAATTCAAGATATTTCAGGGAGAAGAGCAGTCTAATATCCTGAGAGTCCTTGAGAGACACCTGAGAATTTTGGGAGATGAGCAAAGAGATGGTAGAGAAAAAGCAAAAGGAAATCAAGGTTGACATCGTGAGTAATTCCACTTTCTCCTGTTTCTGACCATTGTTAAGGCAGCGGTTATTTCTAAAATTTTTCTAAGTCACTTAACAAGCTGGCTTGGTTAATAAATCAGAAGTTATAAAGAGCTGGTGTTTATTTTCCAACAAAAGCAATGGGAACCCAAACTTTGAAGACATGTTACCCCATTCATTCCTTATTGACAGGAGATAATGAACCGAGACCTTTAAGGCAACCTGGGAAACAGGAGCCTGCCACAGCCTGTAAACCCAGAGGCTTCTAGTTCAAAAACAATGTGTTTCAGCCTGGCCTGACCTCCTTCACATTATATAACTCAACTCCCCCACGTGTACGTCGGGGAAACAGAAGAAATCCAATCAGGGTTTGGTTGTAAAGATTTTTTTTCACTGAGTGCAGCAGTGAACATGCACTGAGAAAAGTCAATATGCATTTGTCAATTGGCTTGAAATGAAAGAAAGTCACAGTGGGAAGACTGTGGTGAGTTGTAACCTGCCCATTCTTCCACTTCTGTGAAGTACCAGCCAGAGCTGTGGGAGAGGATGGTCCAATAAACACTCTGATGATCTCGCCTCTTCCTTGCAAGTCACTCAAATGAAACCTCCCACATTGATGCAGAGGAGAGATACCCCATTGCCAAAAGAAGAGGGCAAATTTAGGGGTGGGGAAGGACCCCAAAGCATAGACAAATCAGTTGTATCCATGATACCCACCTTTTTTCATTCAATCTTTCAGGCTTTATTCATTAAAACAGTGAATATTTATTGAGTTTCGACTCTGGATCAGGCATTGTCTTGGGCATGTGAACTCAATACCTGTCCTCAAGTTTATGATGTGTCAGGAGGAGAAGACAGGCAACTCAGTGATGTAAGTGTGTCTTGACAAGGAAGATCAGGGGTTGCTGTGGGAGCCCAGTAGAGGAACACCCAGCCAAAACATTAGGAGGGAAGACCAGATGAGGCTTCCAGAGGAGGTGATGTCTAACCTGAGACTGAAAAATGAGTATGGGTTATTCAATAAAATTTCAGGAGTAAGTAAGCAGTGGTGGTGGTAGGAGTTTTCAGGAAGGGGAACAGTGTATGCCCAGAGGCGAGAGGCCAGAGACCTTTTTCCCCATATTGGCAGATTGTTCCCCACATGGTACTAGAGGCAATGTGATATATTAAGATGGACAAGAAACATCTCCAGGGAACAAAGACCTTAAAACCTAACAAATCAGATGGTTACAATAATAGTTATAAGGCAAAGCATAATTTATATGCCAAAGATCTGTTAGGTTTTGTCAGTTCAGTTTATTCAGTCCTCCAGACCACTCTTTCTGTAACTCCCACGACCAAGAAATGAGTTAGTTCTTAGGATTTGTGTTAACCAAAATAATCATTTAATTGATGATTTTCTTCTTCCAGTTCTTATGCTATCATACGAAGGGGGAAGAATGAAAGTCATTCTGCAATTGTATACTCACTTGAAAAATGGTCAGTTCAATGGTTAAAAGAAAGCCTTATTGCATCTCAGTAAGTCAACATTGACTTACTCAAATCAGTCCAGTAAGCTGAACTCCTATAACTATTACCACCGTATCCTCTTTTTTTGGTACTTACTCTCAACTACCTTATGTTGTAATGGTTAGGCAGCAACAGTGACTATACCAGTCAGAACACACTGAAAAGGCTACTGTGGAGAGATCTTCTGTCCCCTAATTTCTGTGTTTCCTGCTCAGTATCTAACACAGCAATTTTTATTTCAGAAAACATTTGTTCACTCATTATTAGCTCATAGTCATGAGAGTGTCTGAAAATAAAGAAGAGTAAATATTTGGAAGATACAAACACCTAGGAGGAAGAATCAGGCATTGGCCATGATTTAAAGACAGAGAAGTGAGGAGGTACAACTGACCCAGGAAATTGGCTCTTGAATGTTAAGTAATGTTTTCAAACTGGTGGGCTAGGACTATCCCATTCCAAGGATTACTAAAACTCTTTTTGGGCCCTCTAGATGCCATCTGGCTTGAAGTAAGGCTGGAAAGGGAATCTCAGGGAGTACTGTAGCCTTTCTCTGGCCCCTGATAAATGAGCAGCTGACCTGGTTTTGTCTTTTCCATCTCAGATTTCAGTATGACTCAATTGGCCTGGAGCTCCAGTGACATGCAGTCTGCCTTGAACTCTGGTGTCCTGCCTTATGGCCTAAGGTCTAGCGGCCAAGTCACCATGGCAGCTCAGATTCTTGGCCTTCTAACTTTCTCTTGTCAGAATCTGGTCATGTAATGAAGTACAGCCTCTGCTCTCCTGGCAGCTTCCAGCATCTGCTCCATTTCACTTGCATTTACTCCACTGGCTTTTGACAGGTCACTCTCTACGTGAAACCACAGTCAAAACTCAGATCTATGAAGTTCTGAAGGGCTTTCTCTGGGAATGAAAGAGAAGCCAACAACAAACCAACCAACCACTGAAGTAGAGCATTTAGGGGCAATGTTCCTGGTTAGGATGTCCTTTCTCCTGCCATGTCACTTCCCTTGCTCTGCTCATCTGGTCTTCTTCCCAAGGAGATGCTAACCCAGCTCTGAAAAGCAACACAAGGAGGGGCATACTAGAGAGCTTGGGGAGTATGCGACCTGAATTAAAGGTTTTAAATAAATGAGAGGTTGCTTTATAGCTACATGTAAAGATTAGTATTATCTTGTGGATCTAAAATCTCCTTTGAAGTGTTGTGGAAAGGCTATGGGCTTTTAGCTTCACCAACTAGTTGTTGAAAAGTCATATTATATCTCTACTTCCAATCAGAGTTTATAGTCCTCACTTCAGAATCAGGATGTAAGCACTGCATTTCAGAACACTCTTCAACCGGGGAAAGCCACTCCTTTCTCTATGCCCCAATCTCCCAGAACCCTATTATGGTTCTTAACATTACTCACCTTCTCTTGTCACCCCAGAAGAAAACAACAACCAAATCAAAGCATATTTTAGAATAACACAGAATATTCTAGACTAGTCTCACTGTGTACTATTGTGATAAGAGAGTTAAGCATTATAAGAGCAGGTTATAAAAAAACAAAACGAAAAACTTCCCCTGTGATCATGACTTAGTTTTCCTAAGCCAAAATTATACTTTCAATACAAATATCTGAAATACAAATGATTCTTTTGTAGCCAGGTTCTGGGAGAAAGTAGCTAAGTTCGGCATTAGTGCTCTTCTTGGGGTTATCTTTTTTTTTTTTTAAATCACTAGGGATGGCTGAGTTGCTAAGCTCATTTGAGATTAGAAGTGTTTTCAAACTGCCTCAGTGTGCATACAGGTCAGAATTTGTCCCCATGGGACAGCTGGCTCTTAACTGCAACTCTTAATCAGGCTCCTTTGGGGCACTGCCATGTCACAGTTTCATGTACATCATTATCAAGCCTGATTTTTGCCCTGTGGCTGCAACAGCTGACTTTTGACCTACTACATTTTAACTTTCAAAATCAAGTCATGTTTTTTCCAGGTGATATTTTTGGGAACATGGCATAGAATTTTGGTAAAAAAGAGGAATTTTCAAGGTAAACTAGGAGCATAAGGGTTGGTGCTTACAAATTATAGGGCTGTTTGAATTCAAATCTTAGGACAGAGTGGACAGAGTAATGAGCCCTCCTCCTTCTCTGCTCACCTTCTGTCTTTAACAGATTCTCACTTCTCAGCAGCACTACATTTGAAAGTATGAATCCCATTTTTCTTTCAAGGAGTATAGCCACAACATCCAGGTTTTCCTCAATGTCTCCTACTTATAAAAGCTACCTCATATACTTTAGGCAGCTTTTTTAAGGTTCTCTGGCCAAGCCTCTGCCTCTGCTTTTGCACTCACCTGAGGAAAATAATCCAGTTCCAGATTGAATGAAGCCTGGAGTGATATAATGTTGGGATTTACCTGTGCAGGAGAGGGAAAGGGTAATGGGGATGGGGTGTGTGTCTTGGACCAGTCCCATTCTAGAAGTATTTAAGGATACCAATGACTCATAGTACGCTCTCCATCCCACCTTGGCTAAATAATGGCTGGCAAGATGAGGAAATGAAACCAAAATTTTAAGAAAATTTATCTTAATTCATAAAAGAAAGTCCAGGACTTTTCAAATAGAAAGAACAAAGTAATAAGGGAAAGTGGCTCTGCAAAGAAAGCCAACAAGTGTGATGGAGCCTCTCAGACAGACATGGAGTTTGGTCACTAAAAGAACTTTCTTTCTTTACCAGGAAGGCTCTAGAAAAAAGGTGAAATCAGAGAGGAGAAAAGCTGATGGGGTTTCTGGAAATTTTCTCAAATACACGCAGTTACCATGGGACGAATTTAATTTTTTTTCACTGTATCACCAAATTTCTTCCTCTCTATTGCCTTACCCCTACTCAGAAAATACACAAACATACCCTAATAGGATCTTTCTTCAAAATTAAAACATGTCTGGTTGTATCTCTACTTTCTGCTCACCTTCACAAGATAAAACTCCAGAAAATTGGTGCTATCACTATTCCCTCATTTACACTCACCTTTTAGCTTTCCCCAGTAACTCATCAGTGCAACCTGACTTCACCCCCATCACTCCACTGAAACCACTTTTGTGAAAATCAACGGTAACCTCCACATTGCCAGATGCAAACAACATATTCTGTCTCCTTTCTTCGATGAAACTATTTCTTTTCTTGAATTCTGTGACAATATCCTCTTCTGGGTGTTTCTCCCTCCCTCATTCTAACTCTCTTGCTTGCTTTTCCTCCGTTACCTAAACTTAAGCACCAGTATTCCCTGGGGTTTTGCCTCGGATTCCCTTCATTTTTCTTCATACAGCAGCTTCTGAGTGATTTCATCCATTCTGATTGCTTTAATTATTATCTCTGTGCTAAACATTCCCTATTCTATATTTTCTGCCCACACCTCTTCTCTGAGCTGTAGACCTCTTCACCCAACTGCTTATATAGCTTCACAGCCTCGTGGTCATCTGAGAACTAATATTCCCAAGTCACAACTCTTATTTCCTTCTGCATCTCACTTCCCCATGTCAGAAAATAACATCATTAGTTATTTAATAGCTAAAGTAAGAAATCCAAGTGCCATCCCTTTTTCCTCTTTGTCCCTCTCACCCTCCACATCTAGTCCATCTCAATCTTGATTATTTTATCTCTAACATGAATCTCAGCTCTGTCCATGAAGCTCTATCTCCACTGAACCACCCTATTCCAACCATCATTCTCTTTTGCCTCTTGGCATGTTGCCCTGCTTCCATTGTCATCCATCTTCTACCAATTTTCTTTACAGCAGCTAAAATTATCTTTCTAAACATGTAAATCAAATCACATTGCCTTTCTAATTCAATTTCTTGGATGAATTCCCAATGCATTTAGAATAAAATCTGGACACCTGCAAGGCCCTGAATGATCTCAGTTTATTTCTTTCTTGTACCTCATTCCAGTTTTTCTCACCCTTACTTTCTAGCCATAAAATAAGTTATCATTATTCTTCATCATAGTTCCCTGTTTATTTCCTTCATAGGGTATGTGGTAGGCTGAAAAATACTCCCCCACCAAGATACCCATGTTCTAACCAATAGAACCTGTGAATGTTACTTTATGTGGCAAAAAGGGACTTTGCAAATGAGATTAAAGATTTTGAGATGGGGAGATTAATCAGTGATAATCAGTGATATCAGTGAGATGGGGGTTCTTCAGGTGAATCCTGGATGCCATCACAAATATCCTTATCAGAAGGAGGTTGAGGAAGATTTTGCCACAGAAGAGGAGGAGACGATGTGAGTTTGGAAGCAAAAATCAGAGTGATGTGGCCAAAACCACATCAGTGAATGTCAGCAGCATTAGAAGCTGCAAGAAACATAGAATGGATTCTTCCCTAGAAATTCCCAAGAGAGTAGAGCCCTCTGACACCTTGATTTCAGCCCAGGGAAACTAATGGAACTTCAGGAGCGTGTGAGAATAAATTCCTATTGTTTAAGCCACCAAGTTTGTGGTAATTTGTTATGGCAGCCACAGGAAAATGATTCAGACATCATAATTTGTGATGATTTTATCTATTTAGTTGTTCAATTTTGTCCTCCCTTATTAGTCTGCAAGCACTCTGAGAGCAGAGATTAAATCTAGCTGTATTGTTTGCCATTCTATGACCAGTATTTGCCATTAGTAGAAGTTCAATAAATATATCTTGAAAGTGTGGATTACTTTCTTTCAATTAGGTGTTACACTTTGAAAGACCATCCAAAGTCTTAAAATTCAGTCTTTTATTTAAAGGCTGAGATCTTTAGTATCAATCAGTGAGGTAGACAACTTTTCTTCCTGTCTTACCTCCACCCAACCCAAATCCAATCACCTGCCGTTCAATCCTCAGTATGTACAGCTTTCTTAAACATCACCCCACCTCCACCTTATTCCAAACTACTAAAATCTCGTCTTGGATTACAGAAAGCCATTCTTAACTCCCCTTCTTTCTCTTTTCTAATATGATTACTACACAGCTTTGAGAATAATCTTGTAAAATAGATTGGCCACATATGCTCTTGCTTAAAGTTCTTAGTGACTTCTCTGAAAGAAATTCTTAACATGGTCTACAAATTCCTTTATTGGCCTTCCACTTGTACAGCTTCAACACACCACCGCAACATCCACTTCTTACAGTAGCATGGAGACTTCTTTATGTCCTCTTTATCCATCTTACCCCTCCTATTACATAGCCTTGACACATATTTTCTTTTCCTCTCTCTCTCTCCATTTTCCTTGGTTTCATGCACTGAATGTTTGCGTCTCCACAAAATTCATACATTGAAGATTTAACCCCAGTGTGATGGTAGCTGGAGGCGGGGCCTTCGGGAAGTAATTAGCTTAAGATGAGGTCATGAGAGTGCCCCTCCCACCCCGCTATGGTGGGATTAGAGTTCTCAGATAAAGGGGGAAGACACCAGATCTCTTTTCTTTACACCATGTGAAGACACAACAGAAAAAAATGATTTGCAAGCTGGGAGAAGGGCTTTCACTGGGAACTGAATCTACCAATCATCTTGGAATTCTCAGAGTCCTGACCTGTGAGAAATAGATGTCTATTGTTTTAACCATCCAATCTATGGTATTTTGTTATAGTAGTCCAAGCTGACTATTATACCTGGTTATTATTACTATCTTTTACCAAACTGTACTAAGAGGGCATGAGGGTGGGAAACATATATTTTTTAAAGTATATTACTATTTTCACAGAATTTAGCAATGTGTCTAATATAACATTATCAATATTCTCAATTGCTGAATAAGTGAGTGGAAGCAAATAAAAAATAATGTAATTTTTCTAAAATACAATTTTTATGATGACTTTATGTATTTCAAAGTGCTTTTATAAATTTTTGCATTTAATACTCTTAGAGATCCTGTGATAAAGACAAGATAGGTAATTCAATTTTTTGCATTTTACAAGATGAGGAATTAGTTTCTCAGAAGGTTTATGTGACTTGCCTATGCTTGTATAGCTAGTAAGCTTTAAAATACATAATTATATTATACACAAGTACACAAAATGCCCTCCATTTTGTGTATAAGCATATGCATACTATGTCTTGAGCATAGCATGTTGGGCAATTTGCTAAACATTGTAAATGCATAAATTCATTTAATCCAGAAAATAATCTTATAAAATGGATACCATTTTATTCCCATTTCAAGGATGAAGAAGTTGGTCTTTGGTTGAGTAACTTTCTCAAACAAACAAAAAATAAACAATAAAACAACAAACAGCTATTACATAAGAATACTGAGACTTAAACATAGGTCTGTGTGATCCCAAAGTCCCAAGCTCTTAACCACTCACCTGGCAGATTCTTTTTTTAATTCTGAGATGTTTCAAATGTACAAGGTATAAAAATAATAGAACCCATTAAGTCATCACTTGGCATAAGAAATAAAACATCACAAATAAAAGTAATGTCTCCTAAGTCTTTTATCATATTCTCTTCTCTCACTGGTAGAGCTAACTACTTACCTGAATTTATTTTATCATTTTCATGTGTGTGTTTATACTTTTGCTATGTATGTTCACATTCTTTTTTTTTTTTAAATTTCTTTTCAGTGTAACAGAATTCATTGTTTATGCACCACACCCAGTGCTCCATGCAATACGTGCCCTCCATAATACCCCCCACCAGGCTCCCCCAACCTCCCACTCCCCGCCCCTTCAAAACCCTCAGATTGTTTTTCAGAGTCCATAGTCTCTCGTGGTTCATCTCCCACTCCAATTTCCCTCAACTCCCTTCTCCTCAATGTATGGCATTGCTAGCATACGGCATAAATGTTGTTGACTATCTTCTTCCGCAACATCCTTTAATTGTTTATAATATACATCTTTGTGGATATATGTGGCTCTCCTTCAGTTATGTTAAGAGTTAATTCCAGTAAAAAGTTGGTTTTTTACCAAGAAAACCAATTAACCTTTTCAGAGAGGAACATTTCTTTATTGTTCTAATCTATGCATTAGAGAAGAAACATGAAGGGAAGAGTAGTCTGTGTAGCTTCCAACCCCCCACTTCACTATACCAATGTAGCATTGAGGTTGAAAAAATTGGTAATTGCTCTATTCATCTTGAAGCCTGATCCAATGCTCATGGTCAATGAGAAGATGCCTTTTAGCAGCCCTTTGGAAAATGCCCTACTAATCCAGATACTTCACAAGCCTCCTCTGATGAAACACTAAATCCCTCCTAGGAATGGGGAAACTGTTTCTGGCATATCTTAATTCCACAGAGGGCTACTTCAAATTTTGTAAGATTTTGGATGTAGTGTTTTTTGGAAAACAAACCTTTGACAGAGTTTAAGCTTCTTCAACAATTAACCAGTTGTTAGAGAATCAATTAGGTGGAACTATCACCTTTTTTTTCTTTCCAGCTAGTGGGATTTTTGATGAAAAGACGACATGGTCATGGAATCCATGGAACACTCCTCAGGCATTGCCTTATTTAACTTGGAGAGACTGTGCTTGCAGGAAAAAAAAGTACAGCAGATGGTAGCTTTCCATGACACAAATGTATAAAACATTTGGTCTTAAATTCTCTTTCAACAGCTGGTATTTTGAATCTGAGTTCTGGGTTGTATCATTAATTCAAAATGCTTGTGATACTGTTCATTGCATGTATCCATTGGCTATAACACTTCTCCTTAATTGTGCCTATTGGCTAATGCAACTTCTTCACAGGATTTTCATACCCTAAAAAAAATGTACTGGCCCTATTAAGTGAAGCAAAAGCCTATTAAATTGAGTGATTATTATATGTCATCCTGTCAGTTAACTGGAATATGGAGTCACTCTGTAATCAGGATAGGTCTCTATATAGTTGCATATTTGTGAAAACGTAAAGAAAATTGGAATGTGAAAGAAATAAAGAGTAGTTACTTTTAAATACAGGCTTGAACTGAATCTTGTTTGGTTATTCTTCAAGTAAAATTCTCCTTCCCTTTGCATAATATCATTAAGTTTAAGCTGAAGACTGGCTCAAAAGAAAAACAATGAAAAAAAGGAGGGAAATTTCCATCCATCCTCAGTAAATTAATACCAGTAAAAGAAAAGTCCAGTATGGATATTCCTCTAAGAAAAACTTCAAAAATTGCTTTTAAGTCCATGTCTCTGGAAAGGCCTTTTAAGAAGCCCAGAGACAGACTGACCATAGGAATGAACACAAAACAACCTATTTTGTACAAGTTAGGTGAACCTTAATAAATATCTCCAATCAAATGATGAGAGTGTTTTGTTCCAGATACCTGCAGGTGGAAATGTGTCCCAACATTGGCACCATTGTTTGCTCTTGTCTGGGATGTTTTCACACTTAATTCCCTACCTTCATCCTCCCTCACCTCGCCTTTCCCTCTTCTATTACTTGCAGTCAAAAAAGATTCATAATGGAATGTTGACTTGGTGATCTCATCCCAAGGTCCTGTCTATTTAGACACAATAATTTGAAGAGGAAATAAAGCTGGTCATATTGGGAAAGGAAAACTAATAAAAAGGTTTCAGTCAGTCACTTAAAAGGAATAAACTAAATTCAATCTCTGTTTCATTCCCAAGCTGGTTTGTACATGTAGGCCAAGCCTGGGTAATAACACAAACCCGACAAATTAGGATTCTGTTCCTGACTCAATATGTAGCTAAAAGGCCCTCTTACTGGGGTCTTTTGCTACAGTCATTTCTGGGATGAAATGTAGCAGCTATCTCACAGCTGGCTAACATCATGGATAGGGGGTGACAATAGGAAGTGACAAATAGCCTTTTAAATTTCAACTGTCAGGTTGATGAAGGAAGAAGAATGCATTCCAAAAAGAACTTCAGGTTGGAATCTGACTAAAATCTTATATTCAACATTCCTAATATTAATCAAAAGGGGTCAAAGATGCTAATTAACCTCAGAAATTCAAAGTTACAGATTTACCCCTTCAGAAAACTGGAATTGCTTCCTCAATACATAATGAGACAATATACCAAAAACTCAGGAATGATAACTTCTGACAAGGAACACATTTTTCAATGAAGGTTAGTTTTTATACGTATTTCCTGGTGGTTAATTAAAAAAGAGAGAGAGAGAAGTAACATTTACTTAATATCCATCTTGTGTCATGGTACTGGGAGATTGACATATATAACCCCTTTAAATTACCACAACAGCTCTATGAGCTCCTGAAAAGAGAAATAAACGTCCTTACCAAGTTTCATTTCAGAGTTCAACAAAGAAAGACCTAGGTTACTTTCTAACTCTAAATGAGATGAAATTTTCTGATAAAATATAGTAAAGAACAGGTAATGCTCCCATATAAGTACCTTAGACAGAGATGAGCTTTTGAACTGAAACAGAACCTGACAACTCTCCTAGTTGTCAACTCATCTTGTGAAGGAGATAACCAGATAGTCTTGGAGGGACAAAGGATTCTCTGCGCACAGTAATAAGGAAGAGGCTGTTCCAGTGGGAAAACTGAGTGAATTAAGCAGTCAAGCCCTTAAGAAGATCCAAAAAGATTTGATTTGGAGCCGAACTACAAGATCATTCTAAGACTCCGAAAGATAAGTTGCCCTTGGGTCCTCAAATCTGGATAAAATATAATTCCATTCAATTGACATTTATTAAAAATTCTTCACTGTATGATACAGTGGAATTTATAATAATCATTGAAATGTGATTTTTTTCTTTCAAATAGCTTTCTATGTAGCTATTATTTATGATTTGTGTGGGGAGAAAGTAGAGCAGGAGGAACTTGAGGGAAGAACTAGGAGATCTGCTTGACCACCATAGCTAATGTTAAAAATGGTTTAAAACAGCTTCAAGTAACTAATTTTGTCACTACAGTAAGTTCTTCCAGTGAACTTTTCTATTAGCAATAATCATGCTTCAGATAAACCTCATTGATTATGATACTCCCACTGCGCAAAGCTGCAGTGAACTTTTCTAATTAAACAAATAATCTGGTAACGATTTCAATAGTTAATAGATAAGGAAACTGGGACTCAGAATAGTGAAGTGACTTGCCCATTCACATGGCTTGTCAGAACCAGACTTGTCTTTGTTGCATCCAACATGGTTTCTCCGATACCACTTGGCCTCACTGTGCCAAATTATTTCTCAACCCACTCTGAACCATAATAATTAATTAAATTATGGCTTAGTGTAATTATTTCTTGTAATTTTAATGGTTTGGTCAATTGTTTCAGTGATTGTCCAGTTCAGTCCGAATGACCAATCCTTTAGACTTAGGTAGACTCAGCTTCCAAAACTTATCTCCTCCTAGCATTCTAAAAGATGCCAGTGTGCAAAGTTGTTTGTCAAAGGGCAATGTGAATTCACAATCAGCCTGTTTGGAAAGATTCTAATGACTAAATCTGATGATGGTGTCAGTGGCTTGGCAGAATATTCATGAAAAGTTATCCAATGACTTAAATCCAATGGTTTATTACTCCATCTGGAGTTTTTTGATGAGAGAGGGCATGTTGTACTGCCATGCCTATATGAGATTAAGATACGAATTTTAACAGTAAAGACCAAAGACATTGGGAAATATTTATTAGTAACTATTAAGCAATCCCTACTTTGGATTTTGTCCAAAGTGTTGCACTGTCATTAAAGTATACCTAAAATTATATGGCTTTGATATTTTTAAATGATCAAGAGAGTAATGTGTCCTATGTGTTGTGTTGGAATAACTGCCCATGATCTATGTATGTTCAGCTCCCTAAAAGTAAGGAGTGATGCACATTTGTAGACTGAAAATTCTAATAGATTTAAAAGACAAAAACGTTTGAAACTCCACTGTGACTTTCTCTAATATCCTTGAAACTTTTCACTGACTCATCGTTTTGGAATATAAACCAGGCGATCATGTTTAAGAAGTTAATGACTTTTGATTGAATCAGACAGCAATTGTTTATCTTGGTGGTTCTCCCAAATAAGTACCCTAGACAAAGAAGAGCAACATCTCAACAATCAGCAGTCTTTGATACCACTGGGGACTAATATCTAACTAAGGTGACTATGATCTTTGGAAGAAATAAATAGATTTTATTACAATGGTCCTTTTCTAATTTCTTGGAGAAGATATAATATAAGGTGCTGGAAGATTGGTTATCTAGTTAAAAGATTAGTTTATGTCTCTTCTAATCACCACAAGCATGAAGCTATTAGGAAAGAGAATGAATGTATATGTTAGATGGTAATCTCACCATTGTCTCAATGAGTAGCAGCCACAAAATGATACTGATACATGTGTTCCTACCTTACAGTCTAACCTTCAACCAGAATATTGTTTTCCTCTAAGACTACCGTGTAGATTTACCCTTTTCCAAAGATACTAGAAACTTCATCTTTTCCATAAAGTCTAAGTAAAAGCATGGTGTTCTGGTTAGGTAATCTTTTTGGCTAGAGGATGAAAGAGCAAAGTCATTTTGATTCTCTTTGTAATAAGATATATCAAAAAATATATTTTAAAAATATGTAATTAAACATATTAGTTATATTTTGTTAAATATATTTTACTAAAATATAAAAATGTATAATTAAAGTATAAAAAATTGTTCTTAGGTATCTTTTTTTATTTTTAATTTTTTATTTTTATAAACATATAATATATTTTTATCCCCAGGAATACAGGTCTGTGAATCGCCAGGTTTACACACTTCACAGCACTCGGTGTTGGGAAAATTGGACAACCACATGCAGAAAAATGAAATTGGACCATTTCCTTACACCACACACGAAAATAGACTCAAAATGGATGAAGGACCTCAATGTGAGAAAGGAATCCATCAAAATCCTTGAGGAGAACACAGGCAGCAACCTCTTCGACCTCAGCTGTAGCAACGTCTTCCTAGGAACATCGCCAAAGGCAACAGAAGCAAGGGCAAAAATGAACTATTGGGACTTCATCAAGATCAAAAGCTTTTGCACAGCAAAAGAAACCGTCAACAAAACCAAAAGACAACTGACAGAATGGGAGAAGACATTTGCAAATGACATATCAGATAAAGGGCTAGTGTCCAAAATCTCTAAAGAACTTATGAAACTCAACACCCAAAGAACAAATAATCCAATCAAGAAATGGGCAGAAGACATGCACAGACATTTCTTCAAAGAAGACATCCAGATGGCCAACAGACACATGAAAAAGTGCTCCACATCACTTGGCATCAGGGAAATACAAACCAAAACCACAATGAGATACCACCTCACACCAGTCAGAATGGCTAAAATTAACTAGTCAGGAAATGACAGATGCTGGTGAGGATGTGGAGAAAGGGGTACCCTCCTACACTGCTGGTGGGAATGCAAGCTGGTACAACCACTCTGGAAAACAGCATGGAGGTTCCTCAAAATGTTGAAAATAGAGCTACCCTATGACCCAGCAATTGCACTACTGGGTATTTACCCTAAAGATACAAACGTAGTGATCCAAAGGGGCACATGCACCCGAATGTTTATAGCAGCAATGTCCACAATAGCCAACCTATGGAAAGAACCTAGATGTCCATCAACAGATGAATGGATAAAGAAGATGTGGTATATATACACAATGGAATACTGTGCAGCCATCAAAAGAAATGAAATCTTGCCATTTGCGACGATGTGGATGGAACTAGAGAGTATCATGCTTAGCGAAATAAGTCAATCGGAGAAAGACAAGTATCATATGATCTCCTTGATATAAGGAAGTAGAGATACAACATGGGGGGTTGAGGGAGTAGGAGAAGAATAAATGAAATGAGATGGGATTGGGAGGGAGACAAACCATAAGTGACTCTTAATCTCACAAAACAATCTGAGTATTGCTGGGGGGGTTGGGAGAGAGGGGTGGGATTATGGACAGTGCTGTTCTTAGGTATCTTTAAAAACATTAATAAAACAGGATAATGATTCCCTACTTTAAAATCCATGGTTTCCCAAATTTTCCTACAATGAGGTGAATAGAGCTCTTAAAAGCATTTATAAAACTAAATGAAATGGCAATCCATACTGGCATTTAGGGAAGCAAAATGGCTTTCTGAGATTCCTTTAAGACATTTGTATCTATGGGCCAGTTAATTAATCATGTTTATCATGATTAATAGCTCAATAAGCTATTCAAGTCAGAGTCTTTATACAACTGTGGCTTAGTGATTTAGCACTCGGCTTCTGGAACCATACTGCCAGGATATGATATCCATTCTCTTCATATTACAGGTTACAAGTCTTAGGCAACAGGACTAACATCTCTGTCTAGCTTTCTTCATTAGCAAAATGAAAATAATAGCAATGTCTGACTCATTGGATTACTATAAAATAATTAATATAAATTATTATATACAATATAAATATTAATATATATTATTATGTTGACATAGTGGAGTGCTTTGAATAGTGCCTGCCACGAAGTAAAAACAAGAGTTGTTATTGTTCTCTTGGAACTAGTTCTTGGTCCCTCACCTAAGATCAGTATTCTCCCTTCCCATATACCTCGACTTGCTAGGTTCCTCTTCTGATTTACCCAGACCAACACCTCACCCTGACTCATAGTACCACAGAAACCCCTTAGTACCACAGTCACTCCTTAGAACCACAGAAACTCCTTAAAGACTACATCCTTTGCCTCTGTGTTTCCCACATGACCTAGCATTATACTTTGCATAGGGTGGATAAAACTTAAGTATTTATCAAAAGGAACTTCCCTGGTTGTCCCCATGGCAAGAAATTGTCAGTCAGGCACACACTTCCCTCTCTGCTGTCTTAGTGAGATGACCCAGTGCCAAAGCGCCATTAAAGAGTCTCATAAGCAACATGAATATAATTCAGCCATTAAATCTTATAGGATATAATCTCCAATATATTCGCTACTTTGTACTCAGTGAATTATTGGGTAAAAGGACAAAGGTCAAGAATACATGTGAAGATAGATGCCATCTAATAGACTCTATATTCAGATTATGAAATATCATGGTCAAATTATTCTTTCTGAAAGAATAACTTCATTATTAATAAGAGATAGGTTGAAGAGATATCAAACTACAAATTGTATTTACATAAAGTCAAGAATCCAGTCTACCAAAATACCCTCTACCTTACCTACTTACCTGCATAGTCTGAGACAATAGCCAAGACGAAACTGTACTAAGATATACGGACAATTCAATCAATGCAGAAAAAATGAATTAGTAAAAAATGCTCAACAAAAGTCTTGCCAATTTACTACTCTCTAATTTTTCCCCCCTCCATCATCTATATAGAAACAAAAGAAAGGTAGACTACTACATGATAGGTAGGGTGTTCCTTACAATTTAAGCATTCTATGATTCTGACCTCGACCAGGCAACCAGAAGGAGACTTTGTATTATCCTTTGAAACTTTTGTGCTAACATAGTCCATGGCCATAGGAAAATAAAGTGGGCCAAGGAAGTGAAAATGAGTTTTGTAGAAGAACCTAAGGTCACTCATTTAATGTAGACCTAGTAAATGACTTTAATAATATCTCCAAAAACAAAAACAAAAGAGAAATAAATCCTCTTATTGGTTAATCTTATTTCTTTCAGCTTCAGTCAGACATCTTTAGGTTTAATGGGGTTGACAGACAAACAAATGCGAGAAGCACATGGTGTATATGTTTTCATTTAAAAATGGTATTTTTGAAAGTTTCTATCTTAATCAAAGTTTTATAAATCAAATTGCAGCTAAAACATATTAGAAAAGTTTGGTATTGGGGCACCTGGGTGGCTCAGTGGGTTAAAGCCTCTGCCTTCAGCTCAGGTCATGATCCCAGGGTCCTGGGATCGAGCCCCACATTGGGCTCTCTGCTCAGCGGGGAGCCTGCTTCCTCCTCTCTCTCTGCCAGCCTGTCTGCCTACTTATGATCTTTGTCTGTCAAATAAATGAATAAAATCTTAAAAAAAAAAAAAAAGAAAAGTTTGGTATTTAAAGTAACTCTACAATGATTCTAGAAAATAAATGATTGACAGTTCATGCATATGATTGATATATTCAGCTTTTTTACATTAAGCCAGGTTCATCCTTACCACAAAAAAAGTTCCACAATGCCAGGGTTTCTTATCAAATTTATTCTTGCCTTTGTTTTGTGAAGATTAAGCAAGTTAATATACACAAAGCCCTTCAAACAGTAAAGCAGCATTCAGGAAATGCCAGCTATTGTTATTCTTGTTGCTTTTTCTTTCTATGATAGTATGTCCATACATTCCCAAATATTCGCTAGTGTGGAGGGATGGAGAAATATCTTTCTTATCTACTCTTTTTCTGTGAACTTCCCCTTACTACCAAATTCTCCCTGAAGCAAGTAAAAGCTCTAACTGGAAAAACAGGATTCAAGTAAATTCTTTAGAGGATTTCACAATCAGGTGTAGCTCAAGTAATACATAATTCATCACACTGAGTTCATATTTTGGTAAGACAGAAAGTAGGCTATTAGCCTTAATGATATTCACTTAAGTAGTAAAAATCACACTTTTATCTCTATTTAGCCCTTTATTGTCACATCTGATTGCTTATTTGTTTAAGCTCATCTGCCTTACCACCTACAAAAATTGTTTTATGATTTTTCCTTTGTTTTAAATTTCACAAATGTTTTTGAATTTTTTTAAACCAAACCCATGGATATATCTTTATATGCTATCAATTCTGATAAAAGGTATAAAAGGAGACACTACAGAATTAAAAGATGAGTTTTGGAATCAGACAAAATTTAGTCTTTCTATTAATCATGAGGCTTTAAGCACATTACTTATTCTCTTCCAGCTTCAATTTTTTCATTTCTAATATAGAGATAACATTTCAGAGTTCATAGAGTTATTGCAAGGAATTAAATAATTTAAAATAAATGTCAAGGACCTTGTATACGTTAAGTATTCAATGCTTATAATTCTATAAAAATTGCTGAGGTGGGCAGAACCTCAGAGGTCATTAGAGTTGTCTTTAAACAGGGAATTATTAGCCTAAGCAACTATTCTTTTAATAAAAGAATAAATGGAAATATAATACTTACATTATTCTTTAAGTACAGATATTTAGTTGGCTCTTATCTACTGATACTCAATTAGATCTAAGTACATACACACACAGTTAAGTAGCTATGTATACATTTATATATACATTTATATGTATAACAGGTATATTTTTGGACTGTAACTTCCTTTGAACACATTTAATGATTCATTAACTGAATGTCTCCTGAACTCAACATTGGTCAATTATATTCTCACTGAAACTCAAAATTTCTATGATCTAATGTTTTCCTACAGCTTTTTAAATACTTGTCAATATATATTCTTAATCCATTACCTGTTTGAAATTCATAATATTTAAATCTGGGCCACCCATCAAAGCTTTAGAAAGGGCATCCCCTTCCCATAACCATCTCCATGTCATCAATTTCCAAACACATTAATCATGTTTCAAGGCACTTCCAAATTCTGCAGTGCTCATTTGGATAGTACCAAAATGTCTCTAGGTGAAAGTGTATGAAAATCACCTAAGAATAGGAAAGCATCCAACTACTTCTATATTGCTAAACACTGGTGGTTGATTTTAAAGGCAGTAAAAGATTGAGTAACCTACTTATGTTTAACCAATAATAATAACTTGATCTTTGTAATAAAGATGATGCTACTGACTTCTCTTCACAACTAAGTTGTTTGAATTTTTTTTCTAGTATAATAATGGGTTACATGAACCATGGATATTCTTCTTTTTGAGTGAATTCTGACTTCCTGGTTCCCCCACCCTTGCCATCTCCACTCCATTCTATTCATGACCAAGTAAATTTATGACAGGGTAACTGGGGTTAAGAGTGTACCACATATTCTCTAACAGATAAAATTAGAGCTCAAGACCCTGGCCCATATTGAACTCATGACCCTGACTTCATTAGGAGTTTACACTCAATAATGGAACCAACTGGCCTACATTTAATTGATATTAATTAGGTTATTGAATAAATTGAATTAGCCCTAGTATGGTTTCAATACCCTGATGGTCTTGGGAAAAGCCCTGGCTACCAAGTGAAATTGTACTACTCACATCTGATCCTTCTTCATGCTTAATAATAGAGTTTGGCAGTTGAACCAAGATAGACCTTGAATCTTCAGGGTTCTATTTTTTCCCTAATTGGTGTGCTTTTACACCGTGTGTGTGTTAACTGTTACTGGACAGTTTGAATTATTCTAAGCTTAAACTCATTGTTACTTCTTTCCTATTTTCCTCATCACTCATAAATACGCTAAACATTTTTTATATGGACTGTATTTCTGGGTTTTCCATGAAGTTGGTTGTCTCTGTATCATTTTCTTGCCTCCTTTTTTTTTTTTAACTTAAACATCTGTTTTCCCTTAAAACATACTTTATGCTTGTGTCTGAACTTTTGCTTAAGGCAAATGTTATTAGAAAAGAATAAAGACAATTGACAGGGATATGTGCACTTAGCTAACTCATCAGAAAAAAGAAATTAATGCAGCCCGAGATTTGTTTTGGGGAAATTTTAATTTCAGCTCAGAAATCCACAGATGAACTTGGGCTTTTTCAGGTCACATATAGTCTTCATATTAAATAATACCATAATAATAATAATAATAACAATAATGAATTTTTATTACTATAATATCAGAAAATAGTGTTTTATAAATGGAATAAATATTACAGTAAATAATATATTCAAGTACATAATTATATACTTGTAATATATAATATGAACACTATGTCAATACTGATTTACATAATAGAATGGGAATCATTACTATGATAAATAGTATAATAATAGTTTTATATTATTTGTTATTAAATAATACTATTTTAATATTATTAATCCCCTCACATGATTAATCAATTCCAGCACAATGTCTTTTATGTTATTTTCAATTTCATTGTGATCCCTGGCAAATCTGATTCAGGTAGTAGCCAGTATCCCATTAATTGGTTAATTGATTTATTCATCCAATTAACAGGCATTGAATAGTCTTCTGTGTGCCCTATACTTTGCTAAAACCTGAGGACACCACTTAGAATAAGGCAGAAATGCACCTGCCCTTATGTAACTTGCATTCTCAGGTGGTAAAAGCAAAATTCCTTCTACTACCTAATTGTTTCCATCCCTGGGGTGGTGAAGTAACTTATCTGATTTGGTGAGTCTGGGAGCAGATCCTCAGCATGCATATCTCAACCTCTCCATTCTTCTTCTTCTGAGGCACCAGCTTCCTTCTGAAAGCCTGTCCCAAAAGATGTCAGTCCAAATGTGGCGTCAGATATTAGGAAACTCTGTTGCCACACATCTAAGCCATTACCTTCCATTCAGTAATAAAGCTAACATTTCTATCTCCAGGATTATCTTTGAATTATTTGTCTTATCTCTTAAGCGGTTCCAAATTCAGCTGGTAAAGAAGATTGCTCTTCATTGGGTTTCCTCAAACTTAACACTGACCTAGAGAAGAGAGAAGGGACTAATTCCACATAAGGTGAGTGGCAGACATGGGGTCTGCCACCAATGTTTCTAGATCTTCTCTCCTTCCAAATATGAGTCAATTTCACATTTAAATTCCTTACTATTAGGTCTGGCCATGTGATTTGCATTGGCCAAAGAGCAGAGGACATGTATGTCATTTCCACGTGGATGTATTCAAGAGCTGATGTGCCACACCATTCTCTATCTTCTACGTTCTGTTCTACCATGGTTACTATAGAGGTATGCAGTAAAATGTGTCATCCTGTGACCACAGAGCACCCAACACAGACCCTGAATGACTGTGATGAGAACTGTCCTGCTGACCTGCTTTGGGTATGAGTGTTGTTTTTGTTTTGTTTTTTTACAATTTAATACAGTAGAATGAGTTCATTTCCTTTTTTTTTAAGCATAGTTTTGTATTTATTATCAGATAAGGAGATTCAAAAATTACAGCAGAAGTTTAAGTTAGAATATTTGAACTATACATGTAGAATATGAGTTTTTTTAAAAAAAATATTTGATTTAAGTATAGTTGACACACAGTTCATTAGTTTCAGGTGTACAACATAGTGATTTAACATCTCTATATGTTATGTTCACAAGTGTGTCTGTCACTATACAATACTATTACAGTATTATTGATATTCCCTATGTTCCCTATATTGTACCTTTTATTCTTGTTTTATTCATTCCATAATTGGAAGTCTGTATCTCCCTCTTTCCTTTGCTCATTTTACCTATCCCCCTTCCTCCTTACCTCTGGAAACCATCAGTTTGTTCTCTGTATTTGTAGGTCTGTTTCTGCTTTTTCTTTGCTTATTCATTTGTTTCAGTTTTTTTTAAATTCCATATACAAGTGAAATAATATGGTATTTGAGGTTTGTTCATTCAAGCCATTGAGATTTTTGGGTTATAAGTCATGGGTGCAAATGATCAGATTAAGAGATGTCTTCCTGAGAAACTATAGTGATATTGAAGCAGACACTAAAGATAAAAAAGAGTAGACCCCACACAGAGTAAAGATAAAGGTTTTTAACATAAACTGTATTTTTTTCATAAACTGTAATTTTAAACATAAACTGAAGAAACAACTGGCACAAAGGACCTGAAGAGGCAGAGTCCAGAATATTTAAGGAAATTGTGGAATTCCAGCTAGAACAGGGTCTGAAAGGAGAAGACAGTGGCCCAGATGTTGTCCATGCCACTCCTTCTGTCTTCTGGTTACTGCAAAAGGCAAGGAAGAGAATTTCATCCCCAGAAAGTCACATCTCTGGTCATTATTGACCTGGGATATTACTACTTGCTCTTGACTTTGCTGTTAACTAAGGTGGAGACAAAGTATTTAGGAAAAAAGCAGAGAAAGATAACTTAAGTAATTTCCTCAATAAAGTATCACCATTCTCTAAATCCATTATAAGCAGGATATCCTATGGAGCACAGATACAGTCAGTAGGACATAGTCAAGCTTCATGGGGTCTGAAGTATATTCCAGGATGGGCCTCATTAGGACCCTGAACTGAAATTTCATTGCTTTTACAATCAACTCATCTTTATGTGTTTTTCTGGTTTGAAATCTGTGGTAGCTTCTCAGTGCCTCCTATAGTAGAATAGTGGGGTAGAATATAGAATTTTCAAAATAGATTCTTTAAAGGGAAAAAAATCACCTGCAATTCCCTTAATATTGCTCATTAATAGTGTTCTTCTCCTTGATCTTTTGAATTTCCCATATACTTTGAGAATTCTTTTCTGTGTAAGATGTAAAAAAATTATTATTTTTTGGAAGAGAGTGTTCATTCAAAAAGCAAAACAAAAATTGCAAAATATTTTCAACATTTGGAGGAACCTCCGTGTTCTTTTCCAGAGTGGTTGCACCAGCTTGCATTCCCACCAACAGTGTAGGAGGGTTCCCCTTTCTCCGCATCCTCGCCAGCATCTGTCATTTCCTGATTTGTTAATTTTAGCCATTCTGACTGGTGTGAGGTGATATCTCATTGTGGTTTTGATTTGTATTTCCCTGATGCCGAGTGATATGGAGCACTTTTTCATGTGTCTGTTGACCATCTGGATGTCTTCTTTGCAGAAATGTCTGTTCATGTCCTCTGCCCATTTCTTGAGTGGATTATTTGTTCTTTGGGTGTTGAGTTTGCTAAGTTCTTTATAGATTTTGGACACTAGTCCTTTATCTGATATGTCATTTGCAAATATCTTCTCCCATTCTGTCAACAGAAATACCCTATGACCAGCAATTGCACTACTGGGTATTTACCCTAAAGATACAAATGTAGTGATCCAAAGGGGCACGTGCACCCGAATGTTTATAGCAGCAATGTCCACAATAGCCAAACTATGGAAAGAACCTAGATGTCCATCAACAGATAAGTGGATAAAGAAGATGTGGTATATATACACAATGGAATACTATGCAGCCATCAAAAGAAATGAAATCTTGCCATTTGTGACGACGTGGATGGAACTAGAGAGTATCATGCTTAACGAAATAAGTCAATCGGAGAAAGACAACTATCATATGATCTCCCTGATATGAGGAAGTGGTGATGCAACATGGGGGCTTAAGTGGGTAGGAGAAGAATAAATGAAACAAGATGGGATTGGGAGGGAGACAAACCATAAGTGACTCTTAATCTCACAAAACAAACTGAGGGTTGCTGGGGGGAGGGGAGTTAGGAAAAGGGGGGTGAGGTTATGGACATTGGGGAGGGTATGTGCTTTGGTGAGTGCTGTGAAGTGTGTAAACCTGGAGATTCACAGACCTGTACCCCTGGGGATAAAAATATATTATATGTTTATAAAAAATATAAAATAAAATAAAATAAAATAAGTTAATTTAAAAAATTGCAAAATATATTCCACATCCTCTTATGATTTGATTTTAAATTGTGACTGTACTTTTTGGAGGAAAATATATAAAAATGATGAAAATGTGCTATGTTCACTCCAAAATCCCATGAGTTTAGCTAGATTAATTAGAGAATGAACTTACGATATATTATAGTATTTTTAGTCATTGTTTTATAATCAATTATCTAATGATAGAATTATATTCTATAGTGAAATGGAAGACTCAGCAAAACAGGCTGGCAACATTTTTAAAACAGAAAAGCAATTTTTGTTTTTTCAGTTTAATTTTTAAAGTAATATATGCTTATGACTAATATTCAAACAGAAAGATATAAAGTGGATTCCATTATCTAAGATATAATGGATATAAAGTGTCTTGACATCCTTCCAGAATTTTGTATTCATATATAAGCTTTTTAAATAACAAAATTCCATGCTATTATAAATTGTCTACAACTTACTCTTTTCAGATAATATTTTATATATGTATAATATAAATATATTAATGTATATATCTGTAGATCTATATCTATGTCTACATGGATAGATGGATAGATTAGATAGGTAGATAGATAGCTATCTCAGTCTTCCTTTTAATCTCTGTATTCTATGGTTATGGCTATGCTGAAATATGTCTAACTATCCTCCAACTAATTGAAAGTATGGGTTATTTGTTTGTTTTTGTTGTAGTTTCTTTTAAATCCAACCTAAAAATTCTTTTTTCTTTTAAAAGCTAAGTTAACAATAGCCGTGTTAGGTAAGTTGGATCTTAAAACAATTTCTGTGTCATATGTATTTTGTAAATTTCTTTGTTTTTTATCTATTGTCATATGATGCTTTATCTATTTTGTTTTGCTTTTATTCTTCGTTACAATAGTTTTCTTCATGATTAGACTTATAATTTAATGTTAAATACTAAAGCTCTATTGCTGGATTTTTTTTTCAACTTTAGGCAGCATTTATGTTATGTAATATTTCCACTTATGATATATGACAATATTTCCCCATCTACATTTCCTTATCCCACTCCTTTCTTACACTGCCAGGTATTTATGCATATTTTAGTTTTATCTTTTTAAAGCTTTTAATATTTACATTTAGTTTGTCACTGTAATCCCAATGTTGTTCAATCTGAGCCCCATATATATATTGATTCTATGTTTCTTAACAATTCTTATAAGACATCACTTTTCTTTTTCTGAATTTTTTATTTGATTCATTTCTCAGGAGGCTGACTTTTATCATCAAGAAGCTCTCTCATTTTTGTTTTCAATATTTTTTCTTAATCCAAAAAGGACTATAGTTCATGAATTCTTGCTTGCAAAAATACCATTGTGTGACATCTAAACAAATCCAACATCTTGGCTTAAGACTCTTCACCATATATGTACAGTTCCAGAACTCTGTGATGGCAATAAGGAAACTCTGACACCAGATGACACTTAAAGATGAACGGTTTTTCCTGAAACCTCTTGTCTTCCTGTATTTGTAGAAATTTTTCTTCTATTTCATCTTTGAATATATTTCCACTTCAGCATATTCTATACCTCAGGCACACTAATTATATGATTGTTTGCTCTCCTTTATCTTCCATTTCTGACATCTCTTCTATTATTTTTTCCTTGGTGACATCCTCAAACCTGAATACCATGTCATTGACTGGATACGTTAGAGGTCTGAAATGTTTTGAGTAATAACTATTCTATATTTTGCCACCTCTTCTATGTAGCTTCTATTTATGCAATAGTTTTACTTTTTTCTTAACCTCTTTCCTAATTTTTGCCAGTGTCTCTTGTGTCTCCAAATATTGTTTTATCCTTTTTTAATTTAAAATTAATTAGCAAAATTAAAAAAAATTAATTAACAAAATTGATTAAAAATTAAATAAAACATTTAATCAGATAAAAATGATTAAAAGAGTTTTGTCTATTAAATCTCATTATTTCTTTCAGAATATATATTTTCTTCCTAATTCTATGAGAATATAGAGAAGTGTTTGGCTGAAATTTCCTTTGATTTCATAGGAAGTTCATGTTTTCTAAAATGTACTTTCATCTGCTCTTTATAATAAATTACATATCTTTTGGTTTTTGTAGCATCTGTACCAAAGTCCCACTTTGGATCTCTTTGGCTTATCATTCATCTTTTAACCAGCAGTTTTAACCTGGCTTACTTTTTTCTAAAGAACAGTATGAGAATGTGCATTGTTTGACCCACATCACCTGGTTTGTCATCTCTGAGCTCCTTCTCACCGAATCTGCTCTGTCTTCTCTTCTGGGGATATCTTTCTACAGCAGTTCTCTGTGACTTTTAGTGAAGCATCTTTTCACAAATGTCTTTTATTTGGTGATTTAGTGTTTAGCTTTTGTCAGTAGTACATGCCCAACCATCATATTCTTCACTTTTCTCATCACCATCTGTACCTTCACTCTTTATTGTTTCAAGTAAAAAAAATCATCAAATGGACCCATTAGGATCCTTGCTTACTTTGAGAGGAATCCATAGTCTGCTTAAACTCAAGAGGTATGAATTGCTTCCAATGTCTTTCCTCCATCGAATTCGAGTCCCACTATAATTGATGGATGGTTGCAATTCATAGACTGTGTGTGGGTATTTTGACCAAGTTTCAATTCAGGTAAGATTTTACATTTCCAAATTTAAGTTGTATCCATCAGATTTCTGGCATGCAAAGAGTTAGGAACTGAAATAAATATGCCGTATTCCACCATCTCCTACAGAAAATCTCCCTTTAAAATTTTTTTTTCTTAAATCTGTGTGAAAACAGAGTGTTTCAGGGAATTTGTGTCAATCATACATATGCCAATCATAAAGTTGTTGCCGAATTTAATTCAAAAACAGTAGTATAAGTTACTGTTGTCTACTATCTATATTCTGTACCTTTATTCCTAGTTGTGGGGATGTCCTGAGTATTTCCAACACCTGAAAAACATCAACTTTTTCAGAATCAAAGTAATATATATCAATTGCTAAACATTTAGAAACATATGTGCATTATAAGAAAGAGAATTTAAACCATGTATAATTCCACTATGTTATAATCAGTATACTTCATTTAGTACATGTTGGACATTGTCTCATATTTTAACATCTCCAAAATAAAGTTATATCTTATAGTTGGTGGCACATCATAATTTAATAAACAGAATTTTTTTTCTTATTGGTATATGAAATAATGGTTCATCATATGACCAGTTCTATCCTAGATTCGATCAGCTCTGATATATTTTCTTCCAGATATATATACTATTTTAAACCAAAATTGGGATCATGTTTACATACTTCTGTGGTCAATTTTATTTTTTTAAGACTTATTCATTTATTTTAGAGAAAAAGAGAGAGAGAGAGAGACAGGGAGGGGCGGAGAAAAAAGAAGAGAGAGAATTCTGAGTAGACTCCCTGTGAGCACAGATCCCAGTGCAGGCTCAATTCCAGGACCCCAAGATCATAACCTGAGCTAACCTACAGTCAGAAGCCTGACCAACTGAGCTACTTGCCCCCTCCCCTTTTTTAGAGAGGGAGAGAGAACATGTATGATGGGGGAAGGGCAGAAGAAGAGAGAAAGAGATCATCTTAAGTGCTCTCCATGCTCAGTGCAGAGCCTGACACAAAGCTAAATCTCACAACCCTGAAATCATGATCTGAGCAGAAATCAAGAGTCAAATGCATAATGGACTGTGCTACTTAACTGACTGAGCCACCCAGGCACCCCTTTTGTGGCCAACTTTAAATGAAATGCAATTTTGTAGAACAAAATAAAGCAGTATCCTTTGCTGTGCAGAAGTTTTTTAACTTGATGAAGTCCCAAAAGTTCATTTTCACTTTTGTTTCCTTTGCCTTTGGAGCCATATCTTGAAAGAAGTTGCTGTGGCTGATATCAAAGAGGTTACTGCCTATGTTCTCCACTAGGATTCTGATGGATTCCTGTCTCATGTTGAGGTCTTTTATCCATTTTGAGTTTATCTTTGTGTATGGTGTAAGAGAATGGTCGAGTTTCATTCTTCTACATATAGCTGTCCAATTTTCCCAGCACCATTTATTGAAGAGACTGTCTTTTTTCCCACTGTATATTTTTTCCTGCTTTGTCAAAGATTATTTGACCATAGAGTTGAGGGTCCATATCTGGGTTCTCTACTCTGTACCACTGGTCTATGGGTCTGTTTTTATGCCAGTACCATGCTGTCTTGGTGATCGCAGCTTTGTAGTAAAGCTTGAAATCAGGTAACATGATGCTGCCAGTTTTATTTTTGTTTTTCCAAATTTCCTTAGCAATTTGGGGTCTCTTCTGATTCCATATAAATTTTAGGATTATTTGCTCCAGCTCTTTGAAAAATACCAGTGGAATTTTTATTGGAATGGCATTAAAAGTATAGATTGCTCTAGGCAATATAGACATTTTAACAATGTTTATTCTGATCCAAGAGCATGGAATGGTCTTCCATTTTTTGTGTCTTCTTTAATTTCTTTCATGAGTGTTCTGTAGTTCCTAGAGTACAGATCCTTGACCTCTTTGGTTAGGTTTATTCCCAGGTATCTTATGGTTCTTGGTACTATAGTAAATGGAATTGATTCTCTAATTTCCCTTTCTGTATTTTCATTGTTAGTATATAAGAAAGCCACTGATTTCTGTACATTGACTTTGTATCCTGCCATGTTACTGAATTGCTATATGAGTTCTAGTAGTTTGAGGGTGGAGTCTTTTGGGTTTTCCATATAAAGTATCATGTCATCTGCAAAGAGAGAGAGTTTGACCTCTTCATTGCCAATTTGGATACCTTTTATTTCTCTTTGTTGTCTGATTGCTGTTGCTAGGATTTCATCAAGATCAAAACCTTCTGCATGGCAAAGGAAACAGTCAACAAAACAAAGAGGCAACCCATGGAATAGGAAAAGATATTTGCAAATGACAGTACAGACAAAAGATTGATATCTAGGATCTATAAAGAACTTTTTAAACTCAACACACACAAAACAGATAATCATATCAAAAAATGGGCAGAAGATATGAACAGACACTTCTCCAATGAAGACATACAAATGGCTATCAGACACATGAAAAAATGTTCATCATCACTAGCCATAAGGGAGATTCAAATTAAAACCACACTGAGATACCACCTTACACCAGTTAGAATGGCCAAAATTAGCAAGACAGGAAACAACGTCTGTTGGAAAGGATGTGGAGAAAGGGGAACCCTCTCACACTGTTGGTGGGAATGCAAGTTGGTGCAGCCATTTTGGAGAACAGTGTGGAGGTTCCTCAAGAAATTAAAAATACAGCTTCCCTATGACCCTGCAATTGCACTATTGGGTATTTACCCCAAAGATACAGATGTAGTGAAAAGAAGGGCCATCTGTACTCCAATGTTTATATGGCCACGGTCGCCAAACTGTGGAAAGAACCAAGATGCCCTTCAATGGACGAATGGATAAGGAAGATGTGGTCCATATACATTATGGAGTATTATGCTTCCATCAGAAAGGATGAATACCCAACTTTTGTAGCAACATGGATGGGACTGGAAGAATTATGTTGAGTGAAATAAGTCAAGCAGAGAAAGTCAATTATCATATGGTTTCACTTATTTGTGGAGCATAACAAATAACATGGAGGACATAGGGAGAGGAGAAGGGAGTTGAGGGAAATTGGAAGGGGAGGTGAACCATGAGAGTCTATGGACTCTGAAAAACAATCTGAGGGGTTTGAAGTGGCAGGGGTGGGGGAGGTGTGGGAGGCTGGGGGAGCCAGGTGGTGGGTATTAAGGAAGGCGGGCATGTATTGCATGGAGTACTGGGTGTGGTGCAAAAACAATGAATTCTGTTATGCTGAAAAAAAATTTTTAAAAAATAAATTAAAAAAAATTAAGCAGTATCACATCATCATTCTTTAAAAATGTTACACAATTTTATAAATGGGTGATCCAAATGCTTATATAACAGAGAAGAAAGATAAGTACTTGTCTCAAAATCTACAGGCCACTTATCTTCTCTAAGCCTCAGTTTTACTTCTCTATAATGAATTTACTGACAATACCTACAACCTAGGAAACCAGAATGATTCAATGAAGTGTCTACTTTAATGCTACATATATTAAATACTCAATAAATGTGAGTCATCAACATTATTGGTACTAGTTGCAGTGTCATTAGTAATGACCATTCAGGGAATGGCCTTTTTGACTCATTTCAAAGGCAAGTGGTTGATTCCATGCTATTAAACTGACCAGCTTACCTCATGCCAGATACTGGCTGGGGACTGGAAATACAAGGACAACCACAGCTCTTACACAGAACCCTCTATGAAACAGTTTACTTTCAGGATCTTGTTCATTTATTTCAGGTAAATAGATTTATTTTTTCTGAACACTCTCTGCTCTGACCACAGGCCAAATCTCTTCCATGCACTTTATACTCACATATAACTTGCCATTCTCCTCACACGCCCTTTGTCACCCTATTTCTGCAACTATATTATAGTTCTTTCTTCATCTGTAATGCTTTTCCTTTTTCCTATCTCCAGAGGTCCAAATCTCTCCTAACCCAAAGAATATTTTAAAGTTAAGAAAGAAGTTCCTTATCATTTACATTCTGTTCAAACAAAAAAAAAAAAGAGAGAGAGAGAGAGAGAGAGAAACAAGAACTAGAAAACAAGCCAGTTCACCCAGGGTATTGGGCAATGCCATTCACATGCAACTCTCCTTGCATCCTTCTCAAATCTAACCACTTTGACACCATTGCCTCTTCCTCCATACTCCCCAGAGCATTATTTGCAATATTCCTTATCACATCCTGCATCACAATAATTGTGTGCATGTCTTATCTGGCCCAGATTACGAGGTCCTTAAGCACAGAAATATTATTTGTCTGTCTCCATAGCATCTGTCACATAATGCATGCTTAATAAGTTTTTGAATTGAATTAATTAGTCACTTGACCATTATCAGAGTTTATTATTAAATAAATAACCATTATTGGGGTTATTTATTTATTCCTTGAAGTAAATCACTCCATCTCCTTATTTGAAAATAAAAACAATGTCAGACAGTTTTGTAAGTCTTTCAATAAAATCAACCATCTCTGTGTGCTCCTTTCCCACTCTTGTCTTCAGAGGCAAACATTTGCACTCCCTTTAGCCATTCCTTGCCATGATTTGCTTCTCCTTGTTTAAACAACATGTGTGCTTTGCTCTTTCCTAACCTTCTCCATGTTATGATGTGGAAGATGGGCACTGATCTTTTTACATGCCCTCTTGTCCCCCATACATGTTTCACCTCCCTGCAAACTCTCTGTATAGTTCAACTTAAGGTTCTTGTGTTCTAATCCTCTTGTTCCAACACAGACTGCCATTCTTGAAAACCTGGGATGTCCCTTTATCATCATGTTGGCTGTTCCTTTTGGTCCTCTCCTGTGTTGGTTTTCCACATTTCGTGGTTTCCAGATATTTGTATTTTTGGTTTATTCCTTATTCTGGTGCACGACATCTTCAGCAGTTTTTCAAGAAATGCTTTATCACAAATAGTATTTACTTTTTTGGGGGAAGAGTGATTGGAAGTTTCACTTAGAATAGAATTCCAGGTTAGACATGACTATCCCTCAGAATTTGGAAGGTATCACCTGCCGTAAGTGGTACTAATGAAGTACAAGTAAAGGGTTTCTTGGATTACAGGAAAGGTGAAATACTGCTTATCTGCAGGTTGCAAGATACAAAGTCAGGGAGGGTAATTGGAGAGGCAAAATTATAGGGGAAAGGACATGGCTGAAATGAAAGCTAGGCAGGTTTTCCAAATCATCATTGATTCAAACATGATAGAACATGGTAGGAAAGCCTATTGAGAGCAAAAGGACTGGAAGTGGAGATTGATAATATGGATCCAGAAAAAGAAATGTCCTGGGACAAAACAAACAAACAAACAAATAAGTAAATTATCCTGTCACTTTCGACGTGCCAACAGCTGTCCAAGAGGGAAACTCGGTCAGTGGTTGACCACAATCTTGACACCTGGACACTATCCCGTCCCAATTTCATTTTCTTAGATGAGGTTAGCTAACCTCTCACAAATTCCCATATAACCTCAAAACAAAATTCAATCATACCACGAAGCAAAGCCATTCATGTTTTCTTAGAATTCAGGATCTTTTCAGTCCAGAAAATAAGGCCAAGAGGAAACTGGCTCAAATGTTCTTTCGAATAATCCTGCTGGAGCGGGCCCTTTAGTTCTACCTCATTAGGCAGCTGCTATCTGTGAAATGGGAAGGTTAGGCATGACCAGGCCAGCAGCAACCTAGCTGGTGACTGAGAAGCCCGAACAGCCATCAGATGCAGAATTCTACAAGAATACAAAATCCAATCGGAATCAACACCAGTAAATGAGTGAGCAGTGATATGGTGTCTTCTATTATGCACTGCTCCATACTGCTGGAAAGTTTCTCTTCAACCTTGATATTAATACACTCCCTGGACTTTTGAAGTAATTGTGGACCTTCAGGATCATTCCCTAAGTGGTGCTTTCAGGTGCTCTTAACATACACGGTATAACAAACTTTCCTACTTATGGATACCAGATGATATTAACAGGCTAAGACTATCAACTATTGCTTCTAAGTAAAATCTGCCTAACACCTCTCTGGCCTCTTCCTAAACAGATGTCCCTACATATCTGCCCAGGGAAAGGAAAACTCTTGTCACATGTAAATTCCTCACTTAAAGCCTTTTGCTTAGAAATAATACCTATTTGAGTTTTGGGTGTTTATAATGCTAAAAAAAAACACCAAAAAGAAGTACATCGTTTTATATCTCAAGTAAAATCAAGGAAAGTCTGGAGGAGGGTTACAAAGGATGAGAACACTCTCTTGCCACCCAGCTCCCCCTTTGCTGAAGAGGTTACAGGTTTTTCCTACAGGCCATGAAATTCAGAATCTCAGGCCCCATCCCTCCTCAATCAGACCTTCATGTTTAACAAGATCCCTCAGTGATTCATACAAACATTAAAACTTGAGAAGTACTGCCTATAGAGATGTTGCATTATATTAGGAGGCATAGGATGTCCTAAGAGTCTTTACTGGTGTTACCTTTGATCATTTGGATGAGGTAGTATCTACCAGGTTTCTCCACTATAAAGTCACTTATTTTCCCTTTTTCATTAATAAGGATTTTATGCTGAGATGCTTTGAAACTACACAGACATCCTAATTCTCTTCACATTTGTGCCCACTAATTTTAAGAGCCATTGATGATACTTGACTGCCACAATCACAACTATGGTAGTGACCAAGTGGGGATTTTTTTTCAAATTCTAATAGACTTTTTAAATAGCTTTAGAGGGGGCGCCTGGGTGGCTCAGTGGGTTAAAGCCTCTGCTTTCAGCTCAGGTCATGATCTCAGGGTCCTGGGATCAAGCCCTGCATCAGGCTCTCTGCTCAGCAGGGAGCCTGCTTCCTCCTCTCTCTCTGTCTGCCTCTCTGCCTACTTGTGATCTCTGTCAAATAAATAAATAAAATCTTTTAAAAAAATAGCTTTAGAATACATTTCCCCCACACCTAGTTTCCCCTATTACTAACATCTTACATTAATATACTTGTTAGGGGCTCCTGGATGGCTCAGTTGGTTGTGTCCGACTTGTGATTTAAGCTCAGGTCATGATCTCAGGGTTGCAGTATCAAGCCCCGTGTCCACCTCTGTGCCTAGTGGGGGAGTCTGCTGGAGATTCTCTCTTCCTCTCCCCAACGCCCCACTCATTTGCACACACACACTCTCTCTCTCTTAAATAAATAAATCTTTTAAAAATATATATTTGCTTAATTAATGAGCCAGTGCTGCTCCTTTATTATTAACATAGTTTATTCAGATTTCCTAAGTTTTACCTCCTGTTCTCTTTCTATTCCAGAATCCCACCCAGGTCACCACATTACCATTTAGTTATGTCTCCTGAAGTCCCTCTTGGTTTAACATTTTCTTAGACATTTATTTCCACCATACTTTTCCTAGTTATTAACTGGAATTCAACTTAAAGGAATAAACTTATTTAATTATTTAGGTCTATATGGACCTGCGGACATTTATTTTAATCCATTGCCATCATTATCCATTTTTATTACACACAGATGCACACTTGAATTTAAGGTTCAAGTTGACTCCTCGAGATGCTCCCATTAGTTTGTGAGCACTTCCTTCCCTTCTGGCATCTAAAAATGTACAAATTCTTATCATGTACTTTCTTTATTCCAGACTTTAATCAGGCATTTCTTTGAGAAGTCTGGATCCTTTAATTGGAGAGTGGTATTTAGAAACCAAGGTCTGGGGCATAGTATTCTTTTTGCTACTAGGGTATCATTACTTCTAGGCTTTCTCAGTGCCAGGGCCAGAAAATATGGATGTATTCTGACCCATACATTAATATATAGCTATATCTATATCCATGTATATTAACAACCAGGAGTTCATACTGACACCTCTGTTTCTAATCCAATAGTATAGTGTTCTCTTTATCCTTTCCCTTTTGCTTATTTTTTTTCTCTGAAAATATGAAACCTATCTTTTGTTATCATATCACTATATTCACTTATTATTCAATCCTAGAATACAAATAATAAGTTGCAGAATTGCTAATCTATACCATTGAGGACAACAAATTTACTAACTAGAATGCAAAATTTGTATGCGGTTCTTTCTATCTTTAGCATTACAGTATCCAGTTGAAATATTGTTTTCCAAGATTACTTAGTAATTTTCCTTACCACCCTCTTTATTGTGGTTTTGTGGTTCATTTGTAATATAGTGATTTGTTATTGCTTATATTCCATCTTGGATTCCAAGTAAGAGGAGTATTTGAACTATGGAAGGATCCCACCTTCAAAACAGAGCTAAAAGCCCAGGTAGTATTCCAGTATTCCTTGACATTGTAAAGTATTTAATAGAGAACAAGGGATATTTAAACATCTTTGATCAGCATATGATTATCAATATTTTAAAATTCCCATCTCAATACAATCCAAAGAAGCAAAGTAGGAGCTAGTCCAGAAAAGGGAGGCACTCCTAATTAAGGCTGCCTCCAAAACGATGATGGGCCTTCTCTCAGTAACTTAATGGAATTTCTAATTTGAATTCATACATTCAAATAAAACTTAGGGCTGAGGGGAGGAAGAAGTGGCAAGTCCATCAGCCATCAGTGAGAAAACATATTAGACACTTATTGAAATAAGACTAAGGAGTCTAAATAAGCATTTTAGAAAGTCCACATGACACTTAATTTTCTCTATGGCAGCCAACGCACAAATAAGTAAAAAATTAATAATTTATAAGAGTCAAATATACATCTCTTTGGTCTAGATAACTAGAAGTCAATGCAAACATTTTTGTTTGTTAGTGGACTCAAGGCAGAGGTTCAGGGTTCTAAGCCCTATCAAAATATTAATAGAGAGTTATCTTCCTTTCCCCTCAAGGGAACCTCCCTTAATTTGGAACACAACAGGTAATACATCAATCCTCACTATGACCCCTAGAGTGTCACTGCTCTGTGTTCTTTCCTTCTTGCTTCTAAATCCCGATAAATCTCTCTCCTATGAGTAAAAATTATGTACATCGTTTAACCCCTCACTCTCCCTACCAAATGCAAGAAGGTGGCTTAATAGCCCTCTAGAAACAAATAACTTTGTAGACACTTAAATGTTGGTTCTAGTTGTTTCTGAAGGAGCCCATTATGTAACAGTCCTCACAATGTGGTAGATTTTTTTTTTCCTATTATGTGAGATTTCCCAGTATATTTGACAGTTAATACCATTCCAAAATTTGACAGTCTTAACACAATACATTTTTTAAAAAATCTCACTCAGTCAATACTGGATGTGTATCTGCATTAGGTGGCTTTTCTCTGAGCAGTGACAGGGACTCAGATGTCTTCTACCTTATGTGCCACTTCTCTAGGCAGAGACCAAATGAGAAAAGCAAATGGAGTATTACAGAGAGGAGGGATTCTTGGGTCAGGTATGTAACTAGTACCTGTCACCTCTGCCCACATTCCATGGGCAGAACAAGTAATATGGGCATACTCAACTCCACAGAGGATGGGAGATGACTGCAACTAAATGCCCACAGGAGAAAAGCAATGGTTTGGTAGTCAGCCAACCTTATGTCTTCTGTAGACAGTAAACTCACATTTAAAAGATTCTTATTTTTGCTTAAACTCATTTGGTTTGGTATTTTATCACTTGCAACCAAAGGTACAGACTAATATAGGTCTTAGGCATAGTAATAGTAAAAAGTAATAAAGTTTATGGACAAGGACCAGTCCTAAATCTCTCAGGCAAACATTCAGGCAATTGTAGTACAGATTTCATTGTTCATTTTTGTTGTAAGAAAATAAGGACAAAAACCCAGAACATAAAGTAAGAGATGAAAGAAGTAGTAAACATACACCAAAAAAAGAAGGGTCATAATATCTATCAAATAGATATTAAATAAAAAAATAAACTAATTTAATAAATAATAATAATTATATAATTATATTTTATATAATATATAAGGATTATATATTATATAAGTATTATATAAGATAATTTTATATAATATATAAGGATTATATATTATATAAGTATTATATAAGATAATTTTATATAATATATAAGGATTATATATTATATAAATTATATTACAAATAATAAAAATTAAAAAAACTAATTTGGAGAACCTCTTTCATAGGGTGTAGGAATAGATGTGAATCTAATATTAGAAACAGCCATATATGTCCCATCATTCCCCAAGTTAAACTTGAAATGTAAATAATTATAATATTGGATTATAAAGAGCATAAGGAAGATACCCAAAAATACCTATTAAAATAATTTCTCTAAGACAGATGGTAGGCACTATGAGGTTGGAGATGTTCCTGGCTGACCTGGGCTGTGCAGCCTTCATAAGGTGAAGTTATTTGACCTGGACCCTGGTTAAAAGGTAGAATCTGATAAGAGGAGGACAGAAGAGGCCATCCCAAATGGAAGCAGCAAAAACAAAGTCACAGTTGGGAAAACATGAGGTAGAGTCAGGGGATAGTACACAGGCCCAGTGTGGCTGGAGCAGAAACATGAATGAAAAATACAAGGTAACATAACTAAATGTTAAACTGTACACTGTGAGCTTAAAGTGCTATGGAAATTCCAAAAGAGTCATTTGGTTATTACAGCTAAGAAGACTTCATGAAGAAAGCAGAACTTGAGCTAGGTCATGAAAGACAAGTAAGACTCTGTCAACAAAGAGAAAGGGGGGGAAGATTATATTTTTATTTTGATGTTTCTAAAACCCAGCAGGCAAAATGAAATACTTATGACTATTCTATTTTTTGTATAGATATTCTAGGGTATTATGTATATAGTTTAACACTACTGTAAATGTGTACTAATTGTTTACTTGTTTTAATGTTAGTATACCACAGAGGGTATTGAATCAGCTTTTAAGAAATTCATGTTATAAAAAAGTACAATATGGCAGGATCTTGGAAGACATTCTGGGCCTGAATCAGGCTATGTGGGATGGAAAACAGTTGGGAACCTATTTCTATAAAGTACAATCAGGAAAAAATACAAATAAAAAGAGCTATTAAAGAAAGGGAGAGATTGAACAAAAATGTGTAAGTACATAAGCATATGTATATTTAACATAATTGATTTATGTCAGCCAAAATTTTGTCTCAGAACTTCCTGGAAATTAAAGTAAAAATAGAAACATGATCATTTACACAATTTTCAACAGCCATGAAAACATCCAAGAAGTTAGACTAATACTTCATGGGAAGAAAAATTTAGTCTCCACCTACCAGAATGCCAACTATGTATTAAATATTGAACAATGTACTCACCAATAGAGTTTTATGTATGCTCTTTAGTGGAACCACAGAAGATAAGTGAATCTCAGAAGCTACCTAGTGGGTAGAACCATTTTCAGCCTCCTCGGTGAACTTCATGACAGGTCAATCGCTCACTCATGGGGAGCGAAAGCAAACTTGATTTTCACAAGATTTTCCCTACTGCAGGCCCTAAATCCCTGGAGGAACCAGGATCATCAGAAAGGAATGTTTCTGATGTGACTATACAAAGTTCGTTCAGCTGCTTTGATTCAATTAACAACTAGGCAATTCAATCAATTAACAATTTGATTCCATGAAAAACATTTCATCAAAATTCAGCAATATGAAAATGAAAGAGTTCACTAATATCCTAAATTTTCTCTATTCAGATAGCTATGTAGACCATGCAAAGACACAGCTTTTCTCTTTTCCTGTTTTGTCAGACACAGTTCTGAGTATCCTTGGGCAGTGGCTAATTACCTGATGATAGTGGTTGACATCTTCATTGTATCTTCAGAACTTCTTCACAAGTGTAACTATCATGTGAGGTAGGAAGTTCAATGACTTGACTAAAGTCTAACATCTAGTTATTAATAGAAGAGGAGGAAGCATGTTATAATATGAAGAACTTTGGAGTCATGGTAAAAAAGGCTTGCTGTTCAAATCCTGCATTTACTAGTGGGTGGTTTGATGTCACCCACCAACTTCCAAATTCTCCACTCTATGCTTTCAACTTTGACCTCTAACTTTGACCCCTCCAGAGTTAGTGTTTATTTTCATCCTCACTTGAAATTTGGCCCTTGGCTTTTTTCTTACTTATTTTTGGCTGAGCCAACTCCTGTGATCTCAGCATCTTTTGTTGCCTGCGCTCAGAATGCTTTTCTAACTCCAGCAAATATGAAACACAGTCCTTATATTTGCCCTTGACTGGACCAGTCCTAACTATTCCCAAGGCATCCACACACAATTCAGGCAACTCCCACAGATAATGAGGACAAGAGAAAAACTGATATCGAATGTTGGGGCACAGAAGAAGGCTTGGAAAGCAAGGAGAATTAAGCTTCATGTATATAATGTACATTGATACATAACGAAGACAATATAGGTGTCTTACCCTGGGACAAAAATGGGTTTAGATGAGTTTTGAGTGAGATTCTCTGATTAAAATATCATAAGCAAATATAGATGAAAATTCTATCCTCTTCTGTTTACTTCCTCAAATTATTAACAAACAAATCATTTCCACCACAGGGAAGTACATATTTAAAATCATGCTATCAATTACACTGTATAAATAAAACCATGTGGAATTCAACCTCTCATTTCAGTATTATACTCCTACCCCCCACCATTGACAAGATCAGATTTAGAGTATCTTTAATTAAAGTGCTATCAATAAGTAAATAGACTGAGTGACACTGGATGGTAGCAGAGACAATTAAAACAAAGTTACTTGGTATCCTATTTATCTGTCATATGGGCTAATTTATAAGCTTCCTACAAGAAGTAATTTAATGACTCTTTAATAGAAGGAGGCTTGATAAAATACCAGCAGATGGTATTGTGGGTAATGACCCAGGCTATAATGATTTTAGTAATGACTTGTCTTATCTATTTACCTATCCTCAAGCAAAAGCTGAACTATGTACACACACATGCACACATATTGTCTTCTGGTGGACTAGGCTGCCCAAAAGCATTTTAGTAGAGAGAATGTAAATATAATTAAATAATTAAAGTATATAAAACTCAGGAAATGTACAAGGTAATACTACTATTACCTGGAGAAGGTAATAGTAGTAGCAATAATAATAATAAAATAAATTGATGTGATGATGATGATACAATCTAAAGAAAACTTACTTAATACTTCATTCTCATTTGCCTTGGCTTTCCATCAAAAGATAAAGGCATATTCCTAGAATATAAGACTTTTAACCCCTCCCAGCAAGTTTCACAGGGGTCCTGTTATCTACTGCCAAAAGGATGAATGGAAATGGCTGATTTCCCTCAAACAGACCTTTTGTACTCATACCCAACACAGGCAACTCTTACAAGCACTAAGGACCAGCACGGGACTCCTACCAAATGGCATTCCTCTGCTGACTAACTTCTCTGGATCCCTATTATCTCAATTACAGACCCGGCAGCTATAGCCGCATCCTGAATGGATTCCCCTGCCCTTGTAGGAGTAAATGTATAATCGAGAAATCTCCTCGGAGGAAACAACCAGGTCAAGGCAGTAGCATCCTATCTAATGTTTCATTTTAAGTATGTTAGTGTATGAGGGCCAGAAGTCTAGGGGCAAGCCAGGGGATCAGTCAGGAGCAGGAGGCCAGGTCACAAGAAAGAAAGTCTACAATGACCGGATCTCTAGGCAGTCCTACACAAGGTGATCAAGGAGCTTCAAGGACCTGTTCTCTCTTATGCCTTGGCCAGAGCTGAGTCAGTTTTGGGCATCGTCTATGCCTGGTGTCCATGGGTGGAAAGAGCAATGCCGTATTTCAGGCAGTTGAGCTCGCCTCTGACCTCTGCTCCTGATGCCTCAGACAGTACTACTTGCCTCTGGCCATAATGAGAAGGTCTGTGAGCTCATTTCTGGGCAAGTTTTCAGGGTCCACCGGGGCTAATATGTGAGGGAAATATTAAGGTCCTGTTTCCTAAGTAAGCTGGAAAAGACATGACTAGGTACTGAGAAGAATAGCCTGTGGGCTTTTTAAATAAAATTAAAAAGGGAAGGCAAAATGAGAATTTTCCCAGGAAAACTTGACTTGGCTTCCTTTCTGTGGGTGGAGCAGCAGACACCAGCACTGACCTTGCTGGCCGTCTTTGGATAAAGTCAGGAAATAAGCAGAGCTAGTCATCGGGGCCCTGGCTAAAGCACCCTCCGTCTCGGCACTCCCCCGGTTTCCCCCAGGACCCAGTCTAAGTTCGCCCTCCCCGGGGGTATCCCATCCTGCAAAATTTACAAGCTGGTTTTCTAAGCTGTCCAAATGGTAGCCATTAGGCACCTGTGCCTATTGAGCATTTGAACTGTAGTTCGTTTACATTGAAATATGCTATGAAATGTAAAATACGTAACAGATTCCAAAGTCTTAGTGTAAAAAAAGTATAAAATACCACCTAAATGTTTTTATATTGATTACATGTTGAAATGAAAATCCTTTGGATATACTAAGTTAAATAAAATATATTATTAAAGTTAGACTGCTTCTCTCTTACTCTTTTTAAAAATGTGGTTGCTATAAATTTTAAGATTACATTTGTGGCTTGCATTTGCGGTTCACATTATATTTCTTTGTGACCACACTGTTTTCTATCCTCAGGGTTTTTATGTTTAATATGGTAAATTTACCCTTGGCCATGACAAAGGTGAGCTTTCTCAAACAATATGCTTGATTTTAAAAGAGTTAATGGAGACAGATATATGGGGAAGAGGTAATTCCCTAGTCCTGGAATGTGCTTCCTTCTTCTTCATTCTGGAAACATATTCATCAATCATGATCCAGATCAAATGTCTCCTCCACCAGGAAGCTTTCCCTAACTCTCCCAGGCAGAGAGAGTTAGTCCCTTCTGTTCTGTCTGAACACTCCATGGAAATCTTTACCAGAGCACTCTGGATCATACCATGATATACCTTAATTTATATGTCTCCCTTTGTAAGCTGTGAACTCCTTCAAAGTAAGGATTTTAATAATAATCATAATAATCATAATGTCATAATAGTCAAATTAAATTTGTTTTCTGATATCTTAATTTATTCATTTATACATTTATTAATTCATCCTGAAATCAAGCCTCAAGCCTTCTAAGCCATTCAATTAGCAGCCCATACCCCTTGTTCTTCAAATAGCCCATATTATAGACATTGAAATGAGTTTTACCCTGATGAATCCCAGCTACTTCTGATGAATTCATCTAAAAATGACTATATTTATAACTGAACACAGAGTTTCAGCCATGTCCCTTGATTGCCTGTGTAAGTGTCCTGGTTTTATCTCTTTATACATGTTACACATAATCCCACCTAAGTCAGATGTGTCCTCCGCTCTTGCACTGTTTCCTGCTCTCTTTCTTTCTAGTGTTATTTTCAAGGTTCTGTTGTAAACTATCTCCTTACCTCACCCCTGCAAATACTCTCCTGCTTCCAAATGTATTGTTTATTACATTGTTTGGGTGTTGACTCTCCTCAAAGCCAGTGAAATATGGGATTTATTAGGAAGATGACGAAACTATGCTCTAAAGACTTAATGATAAGTCAGCCTTCTAACACATCCCAGCCAGGCTCAGTTTGGTCTTGCCTATTGCTTTGTTAGTCCGCCATGTAGAGAGGTGTCCTCTGTGTTTTAAAAGGAGTAATGACTTTGCTTAACTAGGGGAGGGGAGGTGTTTCTTCATAAACATGTTATGGAGTACAAAAGAACAGATCTTTCTTCTGCAGCCAGCATCCATTTTCCTAATAGTTCTGTATAAACAAATCCCATGGCTTTTGAAAGGTAGGTTCCAGTCTTTGTAAAAGGTTGTCTCAAAAAAGGAAGCAGCCTCAAAGTCCTTGTGAAAGGTACACAGTCAAAACTCAATCTTCAGTCACACTTGAAGTAGTAAAAAGAAATTCAATTGCCAAAAAATTATCATTAAACCAGAGGCCATTTTGAAGTGTTAAACTCTCTTTGGTCTTGAGATGGTAGTGACAAGACACTTAATTTGACTCTCAAAGGAAAAAGAAATTCTAATTGATGCATTTCTTCATGTTTTAAATATGAGATTGCACAACTGTGGAAATTTAGCTCCTCACTCCTTGCCTAATTTCTATGTCTCAGGTCCACTGGGATAGTTTAGAGATAAAAAATTTGGTCTGACTGGAAGCCTCCCAGCCCTCCCACTTTGCCTGAAGAACATCTACCACTTCTTTCTTTCTCAGCTTGGACACCACTCCTACTGAAAAGTCTTCTCTGATCTCCCAAGATGGAAAGAGAAGTATGTCTAGTTCTGAGCACAGTGCCACATAGGCACTCAAGAAATATTTGTTGAGTGAAGGAATGAGTGGTAGCAGAATGTAGACAAAAAATACTTGACTTGGAGATAAGATTTAGCTCTGCCATTAATCAACATCATTAACTTTTCTGAGGCTCTGTCCTCATCTGTAAAACAAAGGAGATAATAGTGTCTATTTCACAGACCTTTCTGAGAGCAACTAAGGTTATATGTGTGAAAGCATTGTGTAAATTTTGTAAAACTTGAAGCTATAACTTCATTTATCTTTTACCTACATATTTTTTATGAGTGATGATTTAAATATAATGCAACATCTTGGCATGCAAGTCAAAATTATCTGGGAAGTAGGGTGGAGAGAGCCTGCTAAATGCAGCTCCACAACAGACTGCATGTAATTCATAGCAAACAATTCCTTCTGGCAATCCAGACAGACCAGTCAGGTATCTTAGAAATCAGAGCAACAGAGGAGTAGGTATTGGATAAAGAAGATGATTTTACGCCTCTCATCACCTGTGACTCTGTCCACAATCAGTATTAACTAAGTTTTGAGACCTGTATTCAGTGAGAGAGCCCTGAATACTGTTCAAATGTCCAATGTTTTAATAGTTTTGCCACATGATCAGGTAGAGTATGAAGTTAAGTATATCATTTTGCCTGTCCAGGCAATAGTTTCTAGCAAAGTCAGAAGAATGAAAGATATGCATACAGAAACTTTCTTTACTGGCCTCTTAATTCAGCCTCTTAATTAAGCTAAGAAAGAGGACTGACTATAGAGGAAAAATGAGTTTACCAGGAAAAACTGAACTTGCACATTGCACCAAATGGCTTATGGATACTTTTCACATGTTGATCACATTTCAATTATCAGTAGTTATCAAGTAGGACTGAACTGTAGAGCGAGCTTAGTATGAATACAGCCAAAAAAAGGTAACAAAGCCAAGATTCCTCACCTAAATCTGCTTAGTTGTGTGAATGACCCTGGCAAGCTTTTTAACCTCCAATGCCCTAGCATCCTTGCATGAGAGATGAAAGGTCAATATAAAAAAATCTAGGAGAGTCAACGACTGAATCTTAAGGAGAAAGGATTAAGTTCTCCCAAGTTACTGTAGTTGACATAAGTGTCTTTGTGATTATCTGTGACAAGGAATGGATACTTAGTTGTTTACACAAAAGATCTGTACTATAAGGAGGCACAAGATATTTAATAGGTAGCTGAGAAAAGAAAAGAAAGAGCAAAACCACACAAGGACAGGAACTGGAACTGGGAAGTTGAGGAGTGGGGCTACTTTTTTTTTGTTTCTCTAGGGAATAGGAGCATCTGTATCTTAACCTTTCTTTGTATCTTCTTTATCTTGATTGGCTCCCTTTGGTTGCACTGGTCCAACATGGCATCTTATGTTATCCACTATTACTGCTTTCTAACACCCAGGAACATTGGCCTAGATGCTTCCTCTTTGATCCAATCACTTCTGGCCATTAAATACAGGGCCACATGATAGGAGAGGGTAGTATGTCTTGGTGTCAAGGCAGAGACTTTAAAAAGAGGTGGGAAGCCGAGGTACAAGTCCTTTAAGTTGTCAAATTTAGTCTTTAAGAGCAGTTTTGGGTTTAAGAATGATGCTGAGGATGTGGAAGGAGGCATGGATTGAGGAGGAATATGAGGAAAATGGTTTTCTTTATTTAGGAACCAGTCCAATAAAGCAGAAAACCAGGGTTGACCAAAGTGTGATACATCTCTTCCCTTTTCTTGTGTTTCCCCTCAGCAGGAAATGGTGATTTCAATCTTCTGTGAGTCACAAAGGGAAAGGAAACTCTTCAAGTGGGTTTAGGAATTGTGGTTTAGGAAAAACACCTTATTAAAAATCTGTACCCAATTTTCCCCCACCTACTGGTACTCAGCTGTACTCAGTACTTAGCACCGGTAACCAAAATATTAATCTACTGGGCACCTGGGTGGCTCAGTGGGTTAACCCTCTGCCTTTGGCTCAGGTCATGATCTCAGGGTCCTGGTATCAAGTCCCGCATCGGGCTCTCTGCTCCGCAGGGAGCCTGCTTCCTCCTCCTTCTCTCTCCCTCTCTCTCTCTCAGCCTGCCTCTCTGCCTACTTGTGATCTCTCTCTGTCAAAAAAATAAATACAATATTTAAAAAAAATATTAATCTACTCTTGGATTTTAAGCATCATTTTATTGTGCTATGTGCATTGCTTCTGTTTTCCTTCTGCCATCACATGATTCATGACAAAAGTATAAATGATTCTACCCTGATACTGTGGCCATTTATCTTTTCTCACACCTGCATCCATCTTTCACCACAAAGAGCCTTAGCCACATGGAGTATATACACTCACCTCAATCTTTATTTCTCTCCAAAACAATCACCCTTTGGCTACCCTGTGTATCAAGAGAAACAGAGCCACACCATAACTCACTCTTAGAAGGATAGATTAAGGAAGGGGACTGAGTAAGCACTGAGAACAGGCTATAGCATCTCAGGTTCCAAAGCAATATAGAAATGAGGGAGGTCTGGGCTCCACAGACTTTTCATGGGACTCTAACCCACGTGGGGTCTTTGGCATTGGGGTTAGTGTTATGCTTCTATACAATGTAGGAAAGAAACAGGTTCTCACATAGGTCATTGGCCGTATGGGGCTGGGAGTCTCTGGATTCCTACCCATGTGCTGTCAAGAAAGGAAAAGGATCATTCAGCAAGACCATTATAGCTCCAAAAGAGTATTTCCTAGATGGATTTCAGCCATTATTCCATAATACCCCAAAGAAGTGATGTCTCTTCAACACCAGGAATTTAACATAATTGAAATCAAATCTGTCATCCTTTTCTTAAACCTTTTCCTCTTCCTGCCTCCCTTCACTATCTTATCCCTGCTAAGAGTATCATTGTTCTCCCAGTAACTTTGACTCCATATGTCTTAGGTTTCTCTCTCCCCCTTACTCTTTAACCTAGAATGCTGTCGCCAAGACCCCTTGACTGTTGCTTTCTATTACATCAAATGCTTCTCCTCTTTCCTATCCTTGCTGCAGAGATGTAGTCCTGGCCCTTATTACTTCCTGTCTAGACCATTACAATAATTCCAGTCAATTTTCCACTCGAATCCAACCTAAACAATAATAATAATTCTGTCTTAAGGATACAAATCTGTTCACATCACTTCCCTTCTTAAAAACCTTCAGTGGCTTCCCATTGGCCAAGAATGCATCCAAACTTCTTAACCTGTTATTCAAGTCCTCCACAGCCCAGCCCCAGCCAAGATCTAGACAGCATTTGATTTAGTTTTTTAGGGTTTTTTTTTATTATTATGAAAATAACTGTAGGTACAAAATTTGTGCAAAAATGTGAAAATGATATAAATCTTAATTTTACCATTCAAAGATATTCTGGTCTATCTACATATGTTCTTATTTATAAAAGTGGAAATATCTCCCCCTTTTTTTTCATTGCTAGTAGTATATTGGTAGCATTTTTTCATACTTGAAAATAATTTTTAATTGTTTTAATAACACTTGTTACACTGACTCAAATATAAGTGATCTATTTTTATTACGTAATGAATCTATTCTTATGTAAAAGCATATAAAATTTAGATAAACATAAAGAAGTAAATTTATTCCATGCTTTGATAACATAGAACTAATAATTATTGGCATTTTAGCATATATAGTTACTGCTAATTTTATTTAATTATTATATCATGACATTTACCTGGGGTTATCTTTTTTTCCATTTTTTTCTAGTGATTTGGAAGATTTACAATATGTTTTCCTTCTGGCAGTGATAAAAATATTAAATTCTACTTTAAAAATACATTAGAATATAGTTTCCCTAGTTACTAGTATCAAGAATCAAAAGTACACATTTATTATCCATGTATGTAATAAGACATGGTATAACTTCATCGTTCTTTCATTTTTCTTATCAGTTTCCAGTTATTGTTGATTTAATCTGAACTTTTAGATTGAGTTATTATTAGGTTATTCTTTGTTTGTCATGCATTACTTTAAAGATTATTTTTGATGTTCAAAATATTTCACCACCCAAGAAATAATTAGATATTCAAATGCCTATATTGATCAAAATTATTTTTTTAAATATGACTTTCTTATCTTTGAGTTTATTATTTTAACTGTAAATTTCAATTATCTTCCCCAGATGTGTGTTCAACTGATTCCTTTTTTTCAGGAAATATACATTAATGACTCCCCGAGCCCCTGAAGATAGGAAATATCTCTCCTTTGCCCACATTCTATATGCCAAACATATTGTGGGTATAGAATTCTTGTATTTCAGAATCATTCTTATTGCTGTTAGTATTTGGGAAACATATGAATCCAGCCCCATCTTAGTTCATTTTTTACCCAACTTGTTGCAATTATCTACTATGCTTTTAAGTTTGTTTCTTTATCTTCAATTTTAAAGAATTTCAGCAAACTATTTCTAGGTGTTGGTATATTTCCATGAAATTTGTCTGATAATTGGTGAACTGTCTCAATGAAAAATTTGTTTTTCTTTTTAAGAATTTATTTATTTGTTTGAGAGAGAGAAAGGAAGAGCATACAAGCAGGGGAGAGGGGCAAAAGGAGAAGGAGAAACAGACTCCCTGCTCAGCAGGGAGCCAGCAGCATCTCCAGGACTCAGGGCTGGATCCCAGGAACTTGAGATCATTACCTGAGCCAAAGGCAGAGAGATGCTTAACTGACTGAGCCACCCAGGCGCCCCCAAGATTTGGGTTTTTCTTTAGTTTGATACAATTTCTTTTTTTACTTCTTTACTTATTCTTTCTGGTTTTTTTTTTTTTTTCTGTTTCTTACTGATTTCCATTCTATCGTATGTACATTTTCCCCCTAAATCTGTGTTCAATTTTCTTTTGCTCTCTCTCTCTCTCAAGAATTCCATTTTTTAATCCTTGTAGGTTCTTGGAGAAAATTTCAAAGTTTCAAACATCATTATTTAGTTCTCAAAGTATTTAATCAACTTTTTCACTGCCTCCTTTTAGTTAAGCATTTTTTAAAATCCCCATGCAATCTTTCATGAGTTCAGAATATTTCCTTTTCACATCTTGCTCAATGTTTATAGCTGTGACAACTTCTTGAATCATGTTAGTTAACAAGAATAAGAACATTGCTAAATTTTTCTTCACCTACTTACAGAAAGGCGATCTTAACCTTTTGAATACAATATCATTTTGATGTGTTTAGTGGTATTCCCTATTTACATGCCTTCATAGATAAAGAAAATTGTATCTTCCCTTTGCTAGAGTAGAAGAAGCCCAAAGAGGTAGAACTTCCTCCATTTCTTCAGAATAAAACATTAGATCTTCTGACTTGTGCTTCTTGTGACTTCTTATCCCAAGTCTGCCATTCTTCTAAATCAGAAGCCCATCAATATGTTTCACCTGTCTCCACTAATTTCTATTTTTCAAGCAGAAAACACTTGCTCTTTATTTGAGGAGAAGCTTTAGGACATTATTCTATCCTTTATTTAATCTGCCATTTTTGGACTTTATGTAGTCCAAATTTTTTTTTGACATTTGTAGAAGATGAATTTCACAGTTTCTAATTTTCACAGGTTTTTACATGACCTTGGCCATTTCTATTGGAATCTGGTGATGAGGTAATGGAATATCTCTGCTAATCCCACCATCTTTCCAAAACCTTTCTTTCCAATATTTTTTTCTTTTCTCTTCCCATTATATTCCCCAACAGTGTCTTCACTCTATCTCCTATAATTTCTGGAAAACATGCATTTACTTGTGCTGTTACCTTCTCCTGGAAGATCTTTTGTGGTACCTCTTCTCAATCCATCTCTTCCTACTAAAATAACCAAGACTGAACTTTTCAGTGAGGAGCATAATAAAAGTGTTTATAAAAGAGACAATATAGAACTCTCTCTTCTATGTGCTCTTGTGCTATTTGTTAATACACACTAGAGTTTACCATGAATGATATCTATCTGTGGTTATACTTTACTCCCAGTTACAAACACTTAATCTTTGAAAGTAGGGATAATGCTGTGCTCATGTTATTTCCTCTTTGGACACAAACAGAAACGGTAACAAAGAAGAGGCTCCATAAAAAAGTATGTAAAATTTAGTTTAAGTTCAGCTATTATTTGTTATACACTACATATCAGTAATGTGTTATTTCTGTTCCCTAAAATGAGCATGAGTGGTAAGTATTATTGTCCTTTTTTATAGAAGAGGTATCTGAGGCACATACAAGATTAATAACTTTCAGGTTATACAGTTAGTGACTGAAATTAGATTCACACCCAAGTCTGAATCCAGTGGCCATGTGATTTTCTGACACACCATTCTGATTCAATTAAATTTTAATTAAGTTTAGATGACTTCACCAGGCACAAAACTTGCAGAAGGAATATAATTGGGTTAGATATGTAACAACATTCCTTCCTCACTAAGCCTACTTTGTGTCCTCTCTCTTTGATCACTATAGAGAAATAGACATCAAGGTTTCTACTGAATTGCTGCCTATTGAACCTCTGAAACTCTTTTTGAATCTCTCTTTTATTCTCCCAAAGAATGTGGCAATTCTCTGATTAGGATCTATATAAAGTAACTAACTAGTATACCTTAGAAATCTGAAGTAAGATTTATAGAATATAGTTTTTTCCTCATGTCATAATTTCAATGTCATTCTACACATATTATGATCCAACTCTACTGGGCTACATCTAGTCTCTGCGGAAGCAGGAGAAAAATAATATGCAGCAGCTGTTGTTCACTGACCAGGAAAGTAGTAATTGAAAATGGTAAGGGCAGAAAAAAATCCTTTAAAGGATAAACTGGCAGCCAATGCGCCAAACCCAACCCACTGTTGTATTTTGTTTGGATTAAACAGTGTTTTAAAGCTATTTGACTTTGTGGTGAATATTTAAAAGTTTGAAATTTTACATAAAAATCCAGAGTTCTGGTTTCTTTTTTAAAAATATGAAGATCTGATCACACCAGGCTTACATTCCTACATGAAAACCACATACTCAGTTGGGTAGGGGCAGGGATGGCTGGTGCCTCCAACTGTGGACCAGTGAGATTGCAATATATAACACATGTGGAATAAATACAAAATATAGAAAATTAGAGCTAAAAAGAACCCTCACAAAATTAAGACAGCTTTTCGTTTTAAATAAGGAAACTGGACCAGGATAGTGATACCACTCAAAGTCACATAACTGGCTAACAATAAACTACAATAAATTCTAGATTTTTCTGGGGCACCTGGGTAGCTCAGTCAGTTGAGAATCTGACTCTAGGTTTTGACTCAGGTCAAGATCTCAGGGTCCTAAAATTAAGCCCCACATTGGCCTCTGTGCTCAGCATGAAGCCTGCTTGGGATTCTTTCTCTCTCTCTCTCCCTCTGTCCCTTCCCCCACTCATGTATTTTTCTCTCTCTAAAAATAAATAAATAAATAAATAAATAAATAATTTTTTTAAAAATCTAGATATTCTGACCACTCAGGCCACTGGTCTGTTTATTAACAATCATAATGCAATAAGGACCTCTTATTAAATTACATTATTTAATACTTAAAAAGTGGGATGTATTTAGGGCGCCTGGGTGGCTCAGTGGGTTAAGCTGCTGCCTTCAGCTCAGGTCATGATCTCAGGGTCCTGGGATTGAGCCCCGCATCAGGCTCTCTGCTTGACAGGGAGCCTGCTTCCTCCTCTCTCTCTCTGCCTGCCTCTCTGCCTATTTGTGATCTCTCTCTGTCAAATAAATTAAAAAATATATATATTAAAAAAAAAGTGAGATGTATTTTAAAACACCTATCTGTTGTTCCCATGTTCCCTTGGTACCATCCCCTTCTCTATTTGCATTAGCTAGCACATTGACTTACAGAATGACAAATAAGTCCTTTGTGATAAGTATACCAAATTATTTGAGTGACCATCTGTCTATATATTTTGAAAACAGGATACTGTACAAGATTCAGATTGTACAAACAAAAGTATTGGACCCATATAATGCTTACTATGAATATACAATATTTTGTTCATTTATTTAACAAATATTTATTGAGTATCTATCAGGTTCAAGGAACTGTATTGAGCACTCACTGAGGAGAGGAAGAGTGAACAATTCAAATAAGATTTCTGCCTTTATAGTCATAAATTAAAAGTACCATCTATAACAGAATCTCCAACACTGAATTATCTAAACACATGATCCTTTAGATCTAAACGTCTTTATAGATCACAGAGTATAGCAGATATAACACATATCCATGGTGAGTTTCTTAAAACTCATTATTATTAGTGCAAAATTAGAATCGGAGTCTCAAACAAAGGTAGTAAATTATTGAATCAAGTGATAGGACAAATGCTCTCGAACTAGGTAAAAATATTAACATATAATACTCCATATTTTGAGGCAATTATTTAATTCTTTGAAGATAAATTTTAAGTGATCCCATGATGTAAGAATATTTATATTGGAAGAAAGGGTTCCCAACCACCCATCAAGTCACAGGGTAATCTTCTAAATGCGCATGTTGAGTCAGAGACCTGACTATGGTTGGTGACAGATGTAAAAGAAATAAGCTTTTTTTTTTCATTTTTCATTGAACAGTCCTCTATCTACAAGATAAAGTCTAATTAAAATGTATTGAACACTAACTATGAATCAGACATCATGTTTATCACTGGGAAAATAAAAGATGACTAAAATACTTTCTTATATTAAACATTCATTAAAGAGATTAAGGGAAATAGAAAATTGCTAATGCTTAGTTGCATGTTGTTCTATTATTTTTTTCAAAAAAAAAATTGAAAATAAAGGCAAAAGGTATCTGAAAGTAGGAAGAAAACAATAAGTTAGAGGATCCAGGGCACACTTCAAGGGGGTAATGAGTCTTGAAGAAAAGGTAGTAAATATAATCAAGAAAAAGTGGGGAATCTTGGGGAACTGTAAGATCAAACCTCACTGAAGGTGGATAACCGAGGTTCTTTTTTTAAAAGTTTTTAAAAGGTTAAAGAAGTTTAGCAAGAAGAAGCTACAGAAAAATAAGAAAAGGAGGATGGGAATTTATTGACTCATATAGCTAGCTGATATTTGACTATATGCATGCACCGAAATTGTGTCATCTGTCATCAGTAAAGCGTCTGTCTCAGCTTTGCCTTTCTTCACGTTGTCTCAGAGTCATCCCCTAACTCCAGTGAACATTAGGCTCTCTTCTTTTTTCTCTACCCATACATTTGTTACCTGAGAGAGACATTTAAGCAATTGATTATATTTAATAAATACCTAATCGAAAAATAATATATATGAATTTAGTAAATAAGCTCTTTTTTATTAGCCATTTGAACCAAGAATCTTGAGGAAAGAGCCAAATAACATGTCTTTTATATCAACTGTAGTGGCTTCCATATTACCTTTCACAAAGATGATCAATACATACTAGATACATTAAAATTACATCAAATTATACTTAAATGAGATGATTAGGATTTTATACTCTAAGTAGGAGTTAAGAATGATAATTTATAGGGGTGTCTGGGTGGCACTGTTAGTTAAGTAGCTGACTCTCGTTTTGGACTCAGGTGGTTACCTCAGGGTGATGATGTCAGGGTCCATCTCAGGGTCCTGAGATGGAGCCCTGCCTATAGCTTGGCACTCAGCATCGAGTCTGCTTAAGAGTCTCTTCTCCCTCTGCCTCTCCCACACTGCATGTACATATGCACATGTGTGGGCATGCTCTCTCTCAAATAAATAAATAAATCTTTAAAAAAAAAGAATGATAATTCACAATACAGATATTGGGGCAAAAAGAGGAGATAGTGACAGATTGTATAAAGAATATAAAGGTGTTTTTTGTATTTTCAAGGCTGATAGGCTAAAAACTAGGAATAATGTTAATTCGTTAAAGAATAAAATAGCAACATTGGATAGGAGAATCAATTTCCAGAAAATAAACTCCACTTTGGACACCTTGAGCTTTAAGAGCTGATGAAATATTCAGGTTGCTAGGTCATATTAACAAATGTTAATGTGAGGGGCTCCTGGGTAGCTCAGTTGGTTAAGCATCCAACTCTCTATTTCTGCTCAGGTCACGATCTTATGGTAATGAAACAGAGCCTGTGTCAGGCTCTGGGTTGGGATGTGGAGCCTGCTTAAGATTCTTTCTCTCCCTCTCCCACTACCCCTCCTACTATCTCTAAAATAAATAAATAAATCTTTAAAAACAAAAACAAAAACAACAAATTCTTACGGGAAATAGAAAGCCGATGACAGTGTAGGTCTGAAGATCTAGATTTGGGAATCACTCTCTGTTAGCATAGAATTGATGATAATAATCACTAAAGTGGACAACATTCCATAGGAATGAATAGCAGCAAGTTCTACTTTTGACAATAAGATCAGCTATATATTCCAGAAACTATAGACCCTGAGAAATCCTGGATAAAATAAAACAAATAGACTTTAAACTACATAGATGAATAACAAAAAAGTAAGAGAAAATCACAGGTTTTAAAATTAAAAAAAAAAAAAAAAGGAGCCTAAAAGAACATGAAACTGAATGTAAGCAGGTGTTAAAGTTACAGTCTGCTCAGGGGGCATCTCTGGACAGCACAATTCTAGATGTTCAGGTTTCAACAGTCAAGACCTGGAAGGATGAGAAAGACTTCAGTCTGGATCACAGTGATAAGTCAAATCTGAGATTCCTATAGAAAGTTGGGTTACTTGAAGAAATATTCCCTCAATAAAAATGTAAGCCAGAGAAAAAATTCATCCACTGGAAAGGAGAGCAACAGAGGAAGCAGTTTGCCTTAGGTCTTGGTAGAAAGGAAAAATGACTCTCCCTTGGAAGTTCATAATGTCAAGCCTGCCTCTCAAATGTTAGGGACTTGAACACTAGGTAACTTTGCATTCTAGTAAACTGCAAGCAAAATTCATTTTTAAGGGCTTCCAGGTTATTTGTGGCCCAGGCACCTGGCAGAAGGAAACTTGGATCTCATTTAGAGGAAAAATTCCCTTAACCCACATTCCTCAGACTCTCCATAAATTAATATCAACCAAGAGGAAGAATATAATATAAAATGATCAAAAAGACAAGTAAACAGGGCACTAACAAGAGACAGAACAAAACAGCCCAAGGTTTTCAGATGATAGAATAATCAGATACAGATTAACCTAAAATACACTTTAAAAATTTGGGGGGACACTGAAGGACATCTACCTTTAGAAGATGGGTATGGGATAAGACATGATAATGAAAGCAAACAAAACCACTAGTCAGAGTAGAGAAAAAACAGGTCGGCATGGTTTGCATTCTTGTCATGGAGGCTGGAAGACAGGAAGGGAGAAACAGAAAGAGGGTAGGGAAACAAGTGTGGAATCTTAATAAAAATGTTGCAAAGTTAAAAAAAAATTTGGGGGGATAAGAGAGAATTAAAAATAAAAATGTAGAATATGGCACTTCCAAGAAATAACCAGGAATATTTGAAAAAGAACTCAGAAGAATTTTCACAAATTAATAATATAAACTTTGAACTTCAAAACTCAGCAGATTGCTTAAACAACAGATTGGACACAGCTGAGGAGAGATTCAGAGCACTCACAAAACAGATCCAAGAAAACCAAAAACAATGCAGTACCTTTGGAATTAAAAAAAAAAAAAAAGTAGGGGATTTAGAGAACAGAATAAAGACACACATTATTTGGAGTTCACAAAGGAAAAAACATATAAAAATAGGATAATTGACATTCAAAGAATTAATGGCTTTCAATTTTTCAAATTCCCTGAAAGTCATGTATCTTCAATTCTAGAAGTGCGACAATATCAATAAGAGTTACAAAAAATAATAAACCCTCATTTCAGTACATGATAGTGAGGTTTTAAAACACCAATGACAAGAGCAGAAACCCTAAAAATGCAGCCAGAGAGAGAGAGGAAAAAATAAAAAAAAAATTAAAAAATGCCAACAACCACAAATGGGTAACAGACTGTCAGCAGATTCTCAACAGCAATATGGGAAACAACAACAGAATCACATGTCCAAAAGGTTATCTATAATTATATTCCTGCTTAAAATTTAATTCAAAAGCAAGAGTGAGAAAGAATATCCATAGGAAAAAAAATAATAAAAGACAGAAAACATTTACCACCAGCAACCCCTGACTAAAAGAAGATCTAAATAATGTACTTTAGGAAAAAAGAAACTCATCTCATGAAGTAAGCCTAACATTCAGGAAGGACTAATAAGCAGATAAATTGGCAAATATGTAAGTAAATATAAATGAACAATGTCTGTGTATAAATTGATAGTAATTTGAAAAAGAACTAGATTCTTACACCAAAATAACATGTTGGAATATGTGTGAGAAATTTATTGAGAAAATTACAGATCTTTATTGTAAAACATTAAAAAATATCTAAATAAATGGAAAGATATACCATGTTCATAGAAAGATGAAAAATCATGTAAATGCAAATTATCCCATAAAATTATCTTTAAATTCAACAAAATTCCAACTAAAGTGCTAAAAATGTTATTCCTTGGAACTTAGAAAACTGATTCTAAAATTTTTGATGAAAGAATAAAGTGCCAAAAATTAACCAAAATGCTCCTTAGAAAGAAAAGTATGCATGAGGAAAGTAGGGAGAGGAACTTAAAATAACAAAGCTTATTATGAAACCTTAGGGTTAATTTAAATTCATATGAAACTGACATTTTAATAGGCCAAAACCAAATATTGGTAAACTGCTAATGGATTGACCTAATAATAATAAAGATGTAGCTTACAGAAAGTCAAACTGATAAGGTAAATCCAGAACAGAGAGCATACAGAGAGACCCATGCATGCATAGAAACTTGCCAGAACTGGCATTATAAACCACTGGGAGAAAAGGAATCAAAGATGCTGCAATAATTAATTACCTGATAGGAAAGTAAAGTTATATTTCTTGCCTAATGCCATAAATAAAATTAGTTCCAGGTGGACAAACTGCTAGAAGAAAATATAGTAGAATGTCCTTACAAATATGTTTCCCCCTTCTACAATCTAGAATTTTCAGATGGGCACATAGCTGTCCACAATGAAGACTGTATTTTCCAACGATCTTTGCAGGTGAGATTGTCTTATGGCAGGAGTTCCAGCCAAAGGGATGTAAGTGGAAATGTCCATAAAACGGTTTCTAAGAATCTCCTATTTAAAAGCTGGTGGACACCAGCTTTGCCTTTATTTCTCTTCTTTTTTCTACTCTCCCACCTAGGAAAGGGGTATATAAGGACTGTACAGCCTCATGGGGGTGGAGCAGAAAGTGGAAAGTAGTCCAGATCCCTAAGGACTTAATGGAACAGCACTTCCATACCTGCTGCAGATTGCCGACCTCAGAAATCTTACATGAGAGAGAAAAATAAGCCTTCTATCTTAAGAGAAAAATAAACCTTCTATCACAGTCAGGCCTAAGGCTAAGTAGTATAATTTGTGACCACATTTTCTCCCTTCTTAATACAGAAAGACTACAAAAGGGAAAAACAGAATATATAAGAATAATCATGTGGAAACATCCCCTTTTAATGGATTAGATGAGAATAAGGAACAGTAAGACAGAAAAGCTATAGAATTTCCAAGTGCCAAATGCTGTGACATACAGAAAGTGAGGACTGAAAAAAAAGTTGCCTCTGGATTTGTCTAGGTTAGGTCACTAGTGACTTTAGAGGATTGTTTCCAAAGAGTGACTAAGAAGCCAATGAAGCAACACAGCACTCAAAGGATTATTGCCACTTGCAAATTATTTGAAGGGCTTCCAGCTCCACGCAAAACCAGCATGCAAACACGTTTGGTGTTTCTGGATGATGGGTGTAACTAGATGTACCTGAATCATCAAGAAACAGAAATAGCCCTTAACCTGGATGATTTCTTGATGTCTTTTCCACAATCATGGCACACCCATTAACAGCATGGTTTGTCCACTCCATCCACTCACTAGAATGGTGACTGACAATTCTGTTGGGGTTCAATCTTTCTCTTCCAGTATATGAGGGGATCCTTTTTTCTCTAGAGTTTAGAAGGTAACTGGGTTTTGTGTGCCATTAAATAAAACACATATGTTACTATTAATGATACATTTATAGATGTGTGTGTAAGTGTTTATGTGTACTAGAAAATGACAAATCTTCTAAAGAGGTAACTAAAATGGTTAGATATAGGTATATCCTTCAGCAATCTCTATATAGAAGCCCTGAGCACCAGGAGGGGATGCAGGCCAGAACTTTGAACTTTGCAAAATAGAAGCAGGCATTCCTTGATATACCAGAAGGGGAGACTTTCAAAATATCTGCAAAAACTAAGAACACATGCCAAAAGAAATTTTTCCATAAGAAATAGTGGTAAAGAATGAATTCAGGGAATTTCAGCATATGAGGAGCCTATATATAATTACAAATTCCCATCGTGTAATAGGGAATACACTCACATGGGTAGAGTCAGTAGTGGAGTGAGTTGACAGAATATTGGGTTTCATGAAGGAGACTGTTGCTATTACAAAAGCAGGGGAGGTTTGTCTCCCCTCCCCCATCACTGTAGAGAATAAGGGATTAGATGTGCCTAGTACCAACAAAAGGTGAGAATTCCTAAAATTACCCTTACCATGTTATCACTTTAAAGGAAATTTCCTAGTCAAGCATTTCCAAGGTGGTCCTCTCATTAGAATTGGTAAAGCACCTAAACCTTAAACAGTTAAGGAAACAAAGGTAACCCAGGTGTAGATAAATAAAAACACAAAAGGCAATGAAAATGTGGTGGGGCCACCTGACCAAGTAGGGTTGCCTGATGAATCTGTCTTGAAGCAGTGTGTTGGCCACGTAACCACCTGTCCTATGGGAGTGGCCTATGAGGATCCCTAGGCCTGTGGTCTGTGCACATGCCAATAAATTGCTTAAATTGCCTCCTATGTGCTGTCTAAAACACCTGAACCAAGATTTTTGCCTGAATTGTATGAACTGTATCAATTATACAATCTACTCCATCCTAGCCCATCTCCATACTCACCACAGTTAGGCTAAAGTCCTTATCTTTTTCTGAGGAAAAGGAAAAATATAAATGGGGTGGCAAAGCTAAGGAAGAAACAGAAGTTAAACTCCTTTATCTGAAGCAGGAGTGGTAATGGATGGGTTCCTGGATCCCCAACATCTTCTCCTGTCCAGTCTCCCTGGTTTACAATGGCCACAGTTTATCAAGAGATACCTGGAACCTTTGCCACTGCTCTCATAGACGTAGGTAGCTGCAAGACCCAGAATTATTCCCCCCGGACATTTAGCGACAAGTATCAGCATGTGTTTCAACTTGAGCAAGTCTCAAGCAGGTCTTGGCTCCTGTAGGTAGATCTCTTGAATTCCCAGTGTCTAGGTCTGCCAGCTCACCCAGGACATTGCATTAACTTTGCAACAAAGGACCTTGCACATCCCCCCCTGATTAAAAGTCACCAGTTTTTGCACTGGCGTGTGTTGGGGGTTTATTCTCTGCCTCTTAATCCTGTGTACTTTTTGTCTCTTTATGCAAATCTAACCAACAGCAGTTGTCTAAGATGACTAAGCCACAGTGAATCCTTACTCATGTGAAAATTGGAAAAGGATTGTGAATGCCCCAATAAAAGGCATTATACTAAGGAATTTTATTACAAATTTTCCTGGAATGTCTTTAAGAGCACGATGCTGGCTTATTTTTTAAGTGCCCTTTTCTTTTCTTTTTTCCCCTCCCTCCCTTCTTCTGAAGGTCTTTCTAGATGGAGTGAAATGGCAACACTTCAAGGTTTTAAGGCTCAGTACATTTGGAGGTTGTATCTGGTACATTGGATTTCATGTTTAGATTTTCATTTATCAACAAGACTCTAAACATAGTGTGGGAAACCATATGTCATACTGTTTGCATATATGCCCACTAAATGTGGTGTTTTGATTGATAGTGCTTTATTTATGACTTAGTAGGTGCTTAAAAAATTCATTGGTGGTTGTATTTTAGATATTTAAATGTCTATTCACCAAGAGAGGGAGAAATACAAAGAAAGAAAAAACATAACTTCTATCCTCGGTTTTCTCAACTTTCACTGAAGTGGACTGAATTCTCTCTTCCAAAGATGGTGGCCATTTTAATGTCTTATTTTTGGACAGATATGGCTTTCTCAATCACATCTCATGGACACTTTGTAAATACAGATCGACTTACTTAATGAAAGTCCATCATTCTCTCTTTCTTAATCTAACCCATTCTCTGAGTTCAACTCCTTTTAGATTCCATAAAGCCTCCTCTGAGGGCCCTACTCAGAGTCCTTTCCCTCTTTCCTCTGAACTTGTTCTTATTGATTGTACACATCCAATCATTTATTTAACCCTCATTATTAAGAAGGTTAAAGAAATGGCCAATCAGTTAACTTCTGATACCCTTGGAGATTCCCAGCATTCTTGTTCTCCTTTTTTTGGTAGCAGACCCTGCTACCATGGCAACAGAGTAGGGATGTAACACAAGCTGGTCCAATTCATTTCCTTCCCTGGGGATAGGGCCAAACTCTATCTGAAGCATCTTATAGTTAAAATGTAAGTAATGTACAGCACAGGAACTATCATTAATACTGTATTACATATTGGAAAGATGCTAAGATAGTAAGTCATAAAGTTCTCATAATAAGAAAAAAAATTTTTGCAACTATCGTTGACCTAAATAAAGAGGTAAACTGAGTCAAACTCAAAATTGCCCAAAAGATGTATTTATTCAGGAACAGCAGAGGAGTTGCAGTTTGGGACAAGCAAACTGTAGCAAGCTATAGGCAAGTCCTCTGAAGGTTTGAGTTAGCTGTGTTTATGGGCAGGAATATAAAGAGGGGAGAGCTCCATTCAGTCTGTTAAAATAGAACACAAATGAAGACCAATTTTGAAAATTCCCTAAGAAGACAAAACCAGTCCAGTCATACAAACAAAGCTTGATTCAACTCATCTTGCAAGACCAACCTGATCTGGGTCATTTCTTGTTCATGCATCTAGAAACCATAATCAAAACTTCCCAATGCTGATTTGAGGCAACCCCTGACCAACTCTGTATCATTTAAGAAAATTCCAGTATTATCACTTTTCTGTAAATCACAACTTTGTAGGAAATCATCTCTCATTCCTTAAGTTTTGTTTTTCTGAGGGCACAAATCTGAATTTTCCCATTTTATATCTTCCAGTTCCATTGTAGGTTGAAGTTCTTTCAAACTACATATGGTGACAAGTGTTAACTAGACTTCTCGTGGTGATCATTTCCCGATATACACAAATATCAATTGTTACATTGTAACTAATATGATGTTACATGTCAATTATAGCTCAATAAAAGAAAAAAAAAGAATGTAAGTAAGGAACTTCCCCCAACTAGATCACCCAACGTGAGAAGCTGATCTGAGGGAAAAAGCTGACACCCAAAAAGAGAAGACACAAGACTTAGCAAGCATTGAAGGTTTCTAAAGCCCCTGGATCCATCCGATTCTGCTTGAGCTAAGTTTGATCCCAATCATTTCTAGGGTTTGGTTATTTTGGCCAGTAAATTCTTTTTCTTTTTTTTTTTTTTTCTTGTCGACTAATTTGAATTTGTCACTTGCAGAGCCTTGACAAATCCCTGACAGGCTCTTGAAAGGAGTCATATCTTTGTGAATTCTGTTTCATGGCTTTAACACATCCTATTTGCACCCAGCACAGATTATGCCCTGCAAAGAATAGGATCTCAATCAATAGTTGCCAAAGTCACGATTCCTCAAATTTCCATTAAAATTCTGGCATATTATGAAAAACACTACAAATATTAATATAATTATTATACACAGGAAATTATGAGCAAGTTCAGAGCCTCAAGATACAGTACTACATTAGTTGAGTTACCTGTTTTCAGGAACAAAATGCACATATTTAAGCATGTTGCCAATGCATCTCTTCTCATTCACACACCACTGCCTACATAAAACCATTAATATCCTTTATACCTTCTCAAAATGCAAGGTACTTGATATAAACATGTTCAAAACTTTTTTCATTCCACATTAATACATTGCCAAGCATATTTTATAAAATATGTGTGTGTCTGTGTGTGTGTGTATAACACACACACATATATATGTATATATATATATATATTTGGCTTTGACCAACTCCTAGAAAGTTTATATATTGCACTTTAAAAACCTGGGGGCATAGAGTGGGGAGGAGCAAGATAGCAGAGGAATAGGAGACCTAAATATCATCGTGTCCCAAGAGTTCAGTTAAATAGGTATCAAATCATTCTCAACACCTACAAACTCAACAGGAGATTGAAAAGAAAAAGAGCAGCAATTCTAGGAACAGAATAGCAACCACTTTCTGAAAGGTAGGATGTGCGGAGAAGTGAATCTGAAGGAACGGTAAGATAGGCCATGGGGGGTTGGGGGGGGGCAGGCTCCTGGCAAGTGGCAGAGCAGTGGAGCACAAAATCAGAAATTTTAAAAGTCTGCTCCACTGAGCAATGTCACTCCAGAGGCTTAGCAGTTGGGGCAAGGGGGTAGCCCTCGCAGGGACAGTGTGGTCTCAGGACCTGTGGGGTCACAGAAAAACCAGGGGTGCCTGAGTGTGGCAGAGCCCCCAGGTATCAGGGCAGAGAAGCTGGCTACAGAAATGGAGCTGAGGAGGGGGCTCTTATCTCAAGGTTACCTTAAACCATGATCTGAGGCACAGTCAGGCCACTACTCGTCAGACAGGGACCCCAAAAATAGCAAATCTGGAGAGACTCACCTTCCTCCTCTGAGTGGAGTGGAGTGGAAGCATTCTACAGGAATCTGCTGGATTTGGAGACTCCAAACGGGGCTGTGCACCAGAGACAGAAATGCTCGGTCACAGGCCAGGTAAGCTCAGAGTGTGGCTAGACACCAGGAAGATGGGAGTGATTGACTCCTTTTCTCTGAGGTTGCACTGAGGAGTGGGGCCCCAAGCTCTCAACTCCTCTGGCGCCAGAGATTGGGAAGCCGCCATTTTCTTCCCGGCCTCAAAGCTCTACGGAAAGCGTTCAGGGAACAAAAGGTACTGAGAACAAAACTGAGCAGAGGGACACCTGGGTGGCTCAGTGGGTTAAAGCCTCTGCCTTCAGCTCAGGTCTTAATCCCAGCATCCTGGAATCGAGCCCCGCATCGGGCTCTCTGCTCTTCGGGGAGCCTGCTTTCTCCTCTCTCTCTGCCTGCTTGTGATCTCTGTCTGTCAAATAAATAAATAAAATCTTAAAAAAAAAAAAAAAACTGAGCAGATTGCTTAGCCTGGCCTCTGGCAAGGGCGGTGCAATTCCGCCTCAGGCAAAGATATTTGAGAATCACAACAGGCACCTCCCCCAGAAAATTAGCAAGAATATCCAGCCAATACCAACTTCACTGATCAATTTTTTTTTCTTATTCTATTTCTTTTAACTTTTCCTCTTTCCTATAACCTATAACTACTAAGGAAATTGAAGTAGACATCAAAAATCTCTCAACAAATAAGAGCCCAGGACCAGGCGGCTTCCCAGGGGAATTCTACCAAACATTTAAAGAAGAATTAATCTGGAGCACCTGGGTGGCTCAGTGGATTAAAGCCTCTGCCTTCAGCTCAGGTCATGATCCCAGGGTCCTGGGATCAAGCCCCACATTGGGCTCTCTGCTTAGCAGGGAGCCTGCTTCCTCCTCTCTCTCTCTGCCTGCCTCTCTGCCTACTTGTGATCTCTGTCAAATAAATAAATAAATTTTTAAAAAATAAATATATAAAGAAGAATTAATCCTTATTCTCCTGAAATGGTTCCAAAAAATAGAAATGGAAGAAAAACTTCCAAACTCATTTTATGAACCCAGCATTACCCTGATCCCCAAACCAGACAAAGACCCCATCAAAAAAGGAGAATTACAGACCAATATCTCTGATGAACATGGTTGCAAAAATTCTCACCAAAATACTCACCAATAGGAGCCAACAATTAAAAGGATTATTCACCACGACCAAGTGGGGTTGGTCTGCAAGGTTGCAAGTTTGGTTCAACATCCCCAAATCAATCAATGTGATATAATACATTTATATACATTATAATTTAATAAAAGAAAGAACAAGAACCTTATGATACTCTCAATAGATGCTAAAAAAGCATTTTACAAAATACAGCACCATTTCTTAATCAAAACTCTTCATAGTATAGGGATAGATGGTACATACCTCAATATCATAAAAGCTGTCTATGAAAAACCTAAAGTGATTATCATTCTCAATGGGGAAAAACTGAGAGCTTTTCCCCTAAGGTCAGGAACATGGCATGGCTATCCTCTATCACCATTGCTATTCAACATAGTACTAGAAGTCCTAGCCTCAGCAGTCAGACAACAAAAAGAAATAAAAGGCATCTGAATCAGCAAAGAACTCAGAGTTTCACTCTTTGCAGATGATATGATACTTAATGTGGAAAACCCAAAGACTCCACTCCAAAACTGCTAGAACTCATACAGGAATTCAGTAAAGTTTCAGGATATAAAATCAGTGCACAGAAATCAGTTGCATTTCTGTACATTAACAACAAGAAAGAAAAAGAGAAATTAAGGGGTCAATTCCATTTATAACTGCACCCAAAACCATAAGATAACTAGGAATAAATCTAACCAAAGAGTCAAAGAATCTGTACTCAGAGAACTATAAAGTACTCATGAAAGAAACTGGGGGAAATACAAAGAAATGGAAAATGTTCCATGCTCTTGGATTGAAAGAACAAATATTGAGAAAATGTCTATTCTGCCTAAAGCAATCTGCACATTTAATGCAATCCCTATCAAAATACCATCATTTTTTTTTAAAAGAAATGGGAGAAATAATCCTAAAATTTATATGGAACCAGAAAAGACCCCCAAATAGCCAAAGGAATGTTGAAAAAGAAAACCAAAGTTGGTGGCATCACAATTCCAGACTTTAAGCTCTATTATGAAGCTGTATTCACCAAGACAGTATGGTACTGGCACAAAAACAGACACACAGATCAATGGAACAGAGTAGAGGGCCCAGAAATGGACCCTCAACTCTATGTATGGTCAACTAATCTTGGACAAAGCAGGAAAGAATGTCCAACGAAAAAAGTCTCTTCAACAAATGGTGTTGGGAAAATTGGATAGCCACGTGCAGAAGAATGAAACTGAACCATTTCCTTATACCACACACAAAAATAGACACAAAATGGATGAAAGTCCTCAATGTGAGAGAGGAATCCATCAAAATCCTTGAGAAGAACACAGGCAGCAACCTCTTCCACCTCTGCCGCAATAACTTCTTCCTAGAAACACTGCCAAAGGCAAGGGAAGCAAGGGCAAAAATGAATTATTGGGACATCATCAGATCAAAAGCTTCTGCACAGCAAAGGAAACAGTCAACAAAACCAAAAGGCAACTGAAGGAATGGGAGAAGGCATTTGCAAATGACATATCAGATACAGGGCTAGTATCCAAAATCTTTAAAGAACTTATCAAACTCAACACCCAAAGAGCAAATAATCCAATTAAGAAATGCAGTCAAGGGGCACCTGGGTGGCTCAGTGATCTGAAGCCTCTGCCTTCGGCTCAGGTCATGATCCCAGGATCCTAAGATCGAGTCCCACATCGGGCTCTCTGCTTGGCAGGGAGCCTGCTTCCTTCTCTCTTTCTCTGCCTGCCTCTTTGCCTACTTGTGATCTCTGTTAAATAAATAAATAACATCTTTAAAAAAAAAAAAAAGAAGAAATGCAGTCAAATGCTCTTCCACTCCAATTAAGAAATGGAGAAAAGACTTGAACAAACATTTCTGCAAAGAAGACATCCAAATGGCCAACAGACACATGAAAAAGTGTTCCACATCACTTGGCATCAGGGAAATACAAATCAAAATCACAGTGAGATACCACCTTACACCAGTCAGAATGGCAAAAATTAAAAAGTTAGGAAACAGACAGATGTTAGCAAGGCTGCAGAGAAAGGGGAAACTTCCTCCACTGTTGGTGGGACTGTAAGCTGGTGCAGCCACTCTGGAAAACAGTATGGAGTTTTCTCGAAAAGTTGAAAATAGAGCTACCCTACAACCCAAGAATTGCACTACTGGGCATTTACGCTAAAGATATAAATGTAGGGATCCAAAGGGATACACGTACCCAAATGTTTATAGCAGCAATCCCACAGTAGTCAAACTATGGAAGGAGCCTAGATGTCCATCAACAGATGAATGGATAAAGAAGATGTCATACATATTTATAAGGAATACTATGCAGCTATCAAAAAACCCCAAATCTTGCCATTTGCAATGATGTGGATGGAATTAGAGGGTATTATGCTAAGCGAAATAAGTCAATCAGAGAAAGACAATTATCATATGCTATTTCTGATATGAGGAATTTAAGAGGCAGGGCAGGGTGTCAAGGGGGGAAGGGAGGGAAAAAAATGAAACAAGTGGGATCGGGGAGGGAGACAAACCATAAGAGACTCTTAATCTTAGGAAACAAACTCAGGGCGAGGGAGGGGGAAGGATATGGTGAGTGGGTTATCGACACTGGGGAGGATTTGTGCTATGTTGAGTACTGTGAAATGTGTAAGACTGAAGATTCACAGACCTGTACCCCTGAAGCAAATAATATATTATATGTTAATTAAAAAAAATAAACCTGAGGCATAAATATAACAAAGTAAAACTTTGTTCCATAGGCTCAATAGGGCCCTTTCCATGAATTCTGTGTGTGACTTGTTCATGAATATGGAAACTATCTGAAGATTTTCTTCTAACTTGTCTTGATTTCCTTGAAGACCCTGGCACACATTATGAGATTAAAATAACCTGGCATTGCTGGTGTCTTTACCCACAAATACCAAGGAATAAATATTAGAATGATGGATTCTCTTTCCCTTGTTAACCATGAATGTGTTCCAGCCAGGGCAAGGTCTAGAGAATAATTTAAAAATAAATAAACAGAACCAAAGAGTAACTTTATTCTTTTATTCAAAGTTTATTAAAATACAAGAACAAATTTTAAAAGCACACATACCACTCAGCACCAATATAATAACACTCCTTCTACAATAACCTCCAAAGCATTTCTGTTTCTGCAACTGAGCAGCAGAGAAAGACACACATGCATTCTCACCACATTTACCCAGTACCCATAGCATCGTGCCCCAAATAGTCTCCTTGCCAGGGAGACAAAGATGGTCAGGGGAAAACTAATGTGACTACATCCAACCACTAACTGAGTCAGTGACTCTTTCATCAGTAGTTATCATTCGCACACTGGTCACCTCTGCACATCCCAGTCTCCCTCTCCGGGTACTCGATTACTTGGGCTAGTGATAGAGTCTGGCAATAATGTGATGCAAAACTAAGTAAAACTGGCCAACATTCCCTACCCAATATCTTTTAATTGCTTTGGTTATAAAGTACTGGAAACCTATGTCTTCATAGTCTCTCATCCTAATACACATAAAAACTACATGGGCCAGTGATGTAGTCTGGAAAAGTCTTGAGAGAATTTTTATTTATTCCCCACCCCCTTCTGTGGGCTTCTTTCATTTATGTGTTTATCTGTTTGCTTTGGGGAGTGGGAGGGGGGATAGTTTTGAGCCCAAATAGTGACCTCATTCAACATCTCCTGGGTCCTTGAGATCGCCTCAGTAAATATTAAATGAACTCCATGGAGCTCTGGTGCTGCTGCCCTAAATGGGGAGCAAGCCCTGAATTTTATGACCAGTCTTGTTTGGATATCTGTACCTGTTTGCTTTCTATTGGTTCAGACTCTCCTTAGAGCAGAGCTGGGTCTCTTAGTTGAGACCTTGCCTCTGCTGCTCTCCAGAACTTAAGACATAAAGAAGTAGCCCAATGTTTGCCTCATTCTAAAGTCATTCATTGATACCCAGCAACCTTTTCCACTGGTAAGAAGTTTCTTTTCAAATTCTCTCAAATCAGTAGACCAAATTCTCAGGGCCTAACTCTCTCCAGTTAGCAACTTCCTAACTCTCCCAGGCCCTACTTCCTTCTTTCATGGAGGACTCAAGACACCACCAGGAGAATGCTGATCACCAAGCAGAAATTTATACTTGTGCCCTGTTCTGGATGTACATATGAAACCTAAGTTTGGATTCTATTTTTAAGATAAAGTAGAAAGTAGGGAGAAAGTTGGGCTATAACTGAAAACATTTTTGCTCTGATTTTTGGCAATATCATTTTGTTTTAAGTTCCTGGAATCGGAATTCTTACTGTTAATCTCCTCTGCTGAGAGACATGACATTGGACATGTTCTGAAAACCTCTAAGTGCTCGAGAGGTTTTCATTAACCCTTCAATGGGACAGAAATTGGTGTCTACATTTTTCCCTTTGCAATGACCATATGATTCTAATTAAGCTAATTTTCCAAACCATCAGTCAGATTTACATAATGGAAAGTCCTGTACATCAGTGTATTCCTTTTGCTGTGGATATAACCCACAAGGCATGCTAAGAGCACCTTGTATCCAGCTGGGAATTCTCCCAAAGGCATAGATACTGTCTTTAACATGCCCTCTGGTATTTCTTACAACAAGGCAGTACCCACACATGACCTCACCATATTTCATATTTTTTATTCAAGAGCCCAAATAGTGAAACACACTTCAGGCAAAATAAAAGACAGCAGGCTTCTCTTCTCCCCTTGGTCATAGAATAGGCATTTTCTGCTTAATGGCCGAATTTGAATCAGTAGGCCATTCAGAACTTGATATTACCAAAAATCAAAGGTACATTCTATAAACAAGGTGAAGACACAGTACCAGAGATCCAAAACATGAAAATAAAAAGTCATATAAGTTAAACGACTGTCACTTTTGCTATACAAAGAACAGTTACTAGTCTTCCTCTGAGGAGGTCAGTTACATTTTAATATCTGTATCAAACATTTCTACATTACTCTGTGGGCATTTCATTCACACCCATTCAAGAAAGCCATTGTTGACTCCACTAATATTTTCTCTAAGCAATAAAATAAAGTAAGTTTGAATAGTTCCAAGACACATGTCTTTCAAACACTAAAGGTCTGAGTAAATCCAGATGCTATGATAATATCTAAAATTGCTTGGAAACTATTTCAATATAGACAAGCTAATTCAGTTTAAAAGGCTAAACTGATAGCTCCATGTAAACACAGCCTAGGGGGAGGGGATGTTTAGGTCTCAATTGTCCAAAGGAACATACTTTACCAAGTATGTTTGAACAACTGTTCAAAGGAACATACTTTATCAAGACACGACAGGTAGGATGGGTATTGACACTCTAATAATTCCTCTGAGCATACCAGCTAAGCATTGATTCTCCTCTACTTCAAATAATGAGTTCTTGTTATGTTCATAAAAGATACATCACAGGAAATCATAAAAAAAACATGTTGAGATAAATAGGTTACATAATTACAGGCTTATCATAACTCTGGTTAACACCAAGCCATTCTACAGACTGTAGGATTCCTGAGCTTTGTCAATTCACTTCTTCATTGTTCCCTAACTGCCTTTCTTCCAGAAAGTCTTCTATGTTCTATTGAACATATCTTTTTCCCTGATATTCAGCCTATGCCTTTGTATATTTACTTCCACTGCTTCATTTTTCCATTGGAATATCCTCATGGAGAGGAATTGCACACACACGACCTTCTCTTTTCCTTAAACATCTATCGCAACTGGGTGCTTTTTCCATCATCCTTTTTCCCAGACAACTAGCACTGCCTTAGCCAAATCTCATCCCCCCACCAGCTTCTCTAACATCCTGTTCCATTATTGTACATGTAGAACAAAGGGGAAGTTTAAGGACAACGGGGTGAGTGTGCTGCAACCAAGTTTTCATTTTCCTTTTCTCGGGTACCACATAATCTTGACACCATTTGAAAGATAAAATTCAGTGCGGCCCAGTCTGGAGTACAAAGTTTAATGACTGAGAACTCTGAAATAATCTGTTCTCTGTGGGAATTTCCAGAAATTTGTTAGATGTTGCCACATTTTCAAAATTTCCTTTCTTTGCGGGTGTGTTTTATAGAATTTAAGACACTGAAAAGCTTAAATATTGCTGTAAAGAAAATAATCAGTTAAAATAGTACATTAATATCTAAACAATAAACTAGTGATATGACATTTTTCCAGTTCTGTTTTGTTTTTTTTGAATATACTTTTGGTTCTTACACACTCAATTCCCACCTTTTTCTTATTTCAGACAACTAGTTCTGGAAGATATTTTCAACTTGAGTGTTTTTTTTTTTCTCTACAACTTTTATTTTGTGATTCAATTATTAATGGAATGGTCATAAGAACCTTTGATTGTACGTGTCAATACAACCATATACTGTGATTTAATAGCATCCTCAAATTAACAATAAAATATTTATAATACAAAATTAATTGGCCTATTCTTTGGGGGTTATGATATTTAGATATTATATTATAGGTAAAACTATAGTGTATTTTAAAGAGAAATATGGTGTGTGTGTATGTGTGTGTGCATGTGTGTGTGTGTGTAGCATTATAATGTGGACAGAGGCCTTAGATTACTAGACCTCAGCTAACTGGAACAAAGGAAGATCCCAGTCCAAATTTAAATATAAATGGGAATTCCATTTTGCCACATTCCAAGCCACTGAGGGTTGTCTCTATCAAAGCCTCCAAAATTATTAATGAGAATTGTCTCAAACTAACTTTTTCTTCCTCTATTTTGTAACTGAAGAAATCTTGTTTATTTGCACTTACTATTCATTATAGTTCACTCACTCTGGGAGGAGAACAGTGCTACAGCTGAATGGCCAGGGCACCTACCTCCCACAGCAGCTGAGAATATATTTATATATATTATCAAGAGTATATTATGAAGAATGCACTCCCCAGCTCAGCATCCGTTAAGGAGACTGAGACCAAAAATGAATGGGGCCACATCAGAATTATAGGAATGGAGAGGGACAGATCAGAACCACTGGACCTACTAGTTTTACATTAAATCAGTATCATGCGGTATAATTCACCTGCTGAAAATATACATACCACAGACCTATTTCAGAAAGTAATTATTTCTAACAAAAAACCCTCATAATTAAAAATAATGAAGCGTGGGGTTTTTTTCCTCCTTTCCATCCCCCTTTCTCCCTCAATTGAGGAATATATGATAAATCCATTGATTTCATATGCATATTCTCCATGCTGATTTCAATTAAGTTGCTTCTTTTTCTGGCCCACGTATGTTTTATGTTTCCATGTTTCTGTGACTAACAAATTAGTCCCATTCCCTATAGCTTCAAGGTGAAACTCTGTGAAGCCTCCTCATCTATCTGCTTCCTGTCCCTAGCTTGTCAGTTGGATTTTCTTCTAGGGCTTTCCCCACTCGCCTAGAAAGGAACCCTCAGATTTCAGATAATCATCCTAATCCTCCAGGTAGGGATCATCCTTGATATCTGCAAATACACCTGTGAGTTCTGGGATGTTTAGACTGGCATAGAGCACCACATGGCTAGAAACTAGAACAGCAGAAACTACTCGAACATTGTTAAACATAAAAGCCTTAACCACAAGAACTGGGCTCAAGGACTCTTTATATGTAAATATTTGGGAACTTTCCAGATGGGCTCTAACCGTGCTGAATAAAGCATAGGCAATACTCCTTATACTAATAAGGACAACAGTTCCCTAACGTAGTAGTTATTCAGGTAAGTCTTTTCTTCAAGTCCCAAAGCATGCATCAGCTGTATTACTTCTTTCCCAAGGCAGAATGAACACATGTTGAAACAGCGTTTCTTCCTCTCCATCTTGGGATCTTTTCATTCAGGCTTTTCATTAGGAGGAGATGTGCTGGGGCTACTACTTAGCCAAATGCCATTCCAGTGGTAAAAGGAATATGGAGATGTTAGATGTCTATGTTCTTTTGACATGTAAATTCCTAACTTTCAGCAAGACAATGGGGCTTGGTGGAAATAGTGGATTCAGTTCTTAGTTTCCTTTCCTTTACATAACTTAAAAAACAAAAACAAAACTCCTTTACAATCATACCTTTAACCAGCTAATCTAGATTTCATCTTTTGCTGAAATTCTTCTCCAGCCAACGCCGGACTTCTTGAAGGTTGTAGCAGAAAGGGCCCTTTCCTCCCAGATAAGCAATTTTCTGTCTCTGCACAATACACACACGTTCAAAGGCTACCCCGTAAGCTACATTGGCATTATTGTCCATGCAGTCAGCCACAACTCGGCACTGGGGCGGCAAGGAGAAATGCTCCAGAAGCTGGTGGGCTGCTGCACATCGGTCTTCCTGGTTCCGGTGCTTCTTCACTTCAAAAGACAAAGAAGAATCACCAGGCACTGCCCAACCATCTGAAGGATGAGCCTCATCAATGTAGACCAACAGGAAGTCAGCCACTGATGAGAACTCTTCCACCAGTTTGCTGAAGGCTGGCAGCTGGCTAGTAAAAGGCGGTCAAGTGGCTGAGCCAAAGTTGACCACCAGTGGGCGCTCAGGGCTGGCAAAGTCAAGAAGGTGGCACTCGGCTCCATCAACCATCTTCACCTGGGCACCATTTCTACTGTTGTCACTTCCTTCAGCATTGGCGACGTGTACCACACTGGAATTGGGGGCATCTTCACCCAATTTCACCTGGTGGTGAAAAAAAAGAAAAGAGGGAGAGAATACCATATGAAATGCATTGTCACTCCATTTCACTCTACACAAAGACAACTGGCTCTAATCAAATGTGGCATTTCCTTCATAGGATGTAATAAATCTATATTGATTTAAGTAAAGAGACATCATGGCAGGTATTGTAGAAAAAAGACCCTAAAAAGAGTAGAAGTTTTTCATTCTGTATAGTTACTGAGATTAGTTGTTTCATCCTTAAAGGCATCTCGGTTAACTCTCTTCATCATTACGTTGATGCTGATATTCTTTCCTACCCTTACTTTGCTGTTAGTGGTTAGCACGCATCATATAACAAATGATTAATTGACTTCATTTTAAAAGTTAAAAATAAATGGTCTACTTTAAGAGAAATTAACAGAGTTGTGAAATTTAGCTACCTCCCTCTGAATTCCCACTTTTGAATTCTAAAACACATAGGAAAGACCTTTATATTCTTGCATGATGCTAATCCATTTAATTTCAACCAATGGACAACAATACCGATGAGGTGTATTTTGGGCCAGAGGTGGAAAACCCGGGCTCTGCTATTTACTGAAATGGGCTACTCCCACTTCACCTCTTTGGTGTCTCACGTTTTCCATCTGTAAAATGGTGATAATGGTACCTGCCTTCCTTGGACAGTTATTGGGTTATAACATATAAAATAAGCTCTTGGACACTACAAATCATTGTGCACTTATAGGTTCCATCATCAAATGCCGAGTAAACATGTGAAACAGCATACTGCCTTTCTGGGAAATTCTACGTTTAAAAAAAAAGATTACCCTTAAAAGTAACTTGAGCTCTTCTCAACATGATGTCCTTCCTAGAGGTTTCTCAAGCTGCTGCTTACTTTCAGGTTCCTACAACTAGAACCTCACCATTTCCATAAAACAAATGAAATAACAAAAACATGCAATTATTCCACAATTCTCTTAGTTCCTCATTTTTCACGTGTTTTTGGTTTGGTAGGGTTTTCTTGTTTTTATCTAGGAAATCACAAACCATTTATCCATCTATCATGTATTCCATTAACAAGCTCCTCTGAACTATAAAATATCCAGACAGATATAGAAGAAGGTATGCAAGAAAATTACTCTCTGTGCCCCTTTGCAAGTAGTTTAGACAGTTGAACACAAACTGAAGGAAAGTTTATGGGCCTTTGGATCTGTAAATTGATAATAAAAAGCTGGCAACATAAAAGAACCAATTACTTCAGTTTGAATTAACACAATCGGATCTTCCCCTAGAATGGTTTAATCAAAGCCAATAACATTAGGGACAACTTACGACAGCCCAATTGATTTTTATACACTATACTTAATATTACAAAACATTTCCAACTGGATCGACTTATTCCCTTCGTATAAATACAACCACACATAACACTGCTAGTAATTGAAGTCACTTAGAAGGAAATTGTTAAAGACTCAACAATCCAAACTGATGTAAAATACTCAAGGGCTTTTATTCAGAAGCTTCTATCTAATGTGAATGCATAACTCATTTTAACTGTAGAGAAAGAAATAAAGAAGTTCTTCCTTTCAGTTCTGAAAAATCCTAGCGATGCAGATTTAAAACAATATGATTATTTTTTTCTAAAAAATCTTAGAATAACAACCTTCTTTCTTAGGAAAGGAAGCTGTTCATATGATTTAAATAAGTACATTTGTTTTCAGTTACTATCAGGAAGAAAGTTGCTTTATTTATATTAATTTTCTTGGTTAATTTGCAAGTTACACTAGATGGAGAAATCTAACAAGCCACTTTCAGCTGGATTGTTTTATACGAGGTAAAATAATACCTCACTCTTCTCTGAGGTATTAAAATATACTGACAATTTAAAGATACACATTTTAAAGGTATTATAAACCTTTTAATCTATGAGTACTTCTTGTACTTCTTTGTAGGTCTAAGCAGTGGGTAGCATTACCATTACCTTCTCGTTAGGTTTTTCCCACTTAAAATACAGGTAACAATTCTAGGAGGGCTGCTTTCAATGGTATTGTGCTGTGTTCCTCAATATACTGTGATATAAAGATCTAAGGCATCCAGACCAGTCTAAACCCATGAGCTGTTGTAGTGACTTCTTGTCGAGTGAGCAGGCCACGCACAGGAGAAAAATCATCTCTGGAGTTTAGACTTGTAGGTTCTTGGTAGGTGAAAACAACCATCTGCTTGTTGGAGTCATTTTAAAGACCTCTGATGCCCCGAACTCTCACCTAAGCAGAACTGCAGATCTTTGCATTATTCTTGATCATTCAAACTAAACAATCTAATCTGATGCTTCAGTCACAGGTGACTCTCATTACCTGTAGTTAATTTACTTGGAAAGTTAAAGCAGTTCCTCCTTCTTCTTGGTGACACATAGTTCAGCCACATATTTTTTTTTCAAAATACAGACTAATCTACTTCAGAAAATTTCAAACAACTATAATATATTCACTCTAAAATTAAAAATTAAAAAAGGTACCAAATGCATAATGCCTGTTGTGTGTGTGTGTGTGTGTGTGTGTGTGTCTGTGTCTGTGTCTGTGTGTGTGTGTGTGTGTTAGTGCTGGGGGCAGGGTTAACATTTTGTTAAGCTGAAAATTTTGTTGAATGATATCACTGAATGAATGGTAGCTGTTATAATCGTAAGAGTAGCGGTCAGTAAAGAATTTTACACTTAATAATAATCTTGACCTGCAAAGAAATTAACTGTGTTTGGGTGATGGATATGTTCACTGAGTCAGATAATTTGGAAATGTGAATCCTGGAGCTCTATTGTAGAGTTCTGCCATAATCAACACCAAATACTATCAATCTGTTCTTGATGATCTCTGCTGATGAGTGTACGAAGTGAAAGTAGCCAATCCTCTTTATTTTGCTAAGCAGCCATGGGACCCTACTGAAGATTGGAAGGTCATAAGCAGACATCTTGTTCATGAGGGTGACTAGGTTAGAGAAAATGTGATATTAATGATAATAACAAACCTATGAGGGGGGGAAAAAAAACTCCACACCCATTATTTGTGAGTCCCAAAGTGAGTACACCAATAGTCTGTTTTTGTAAATCTCATCTACTAATTGTAAAGTTTGTTCATCTTATTAAAACCTGCTGATGACAACTTAGGAATGATAAAGAAAAAATAAACTTTAGAAATTTAAAAAAAATGAAAGTTCCCTTTAACCTAAAAAAAAATAAATCTTTTAAAAGGACATTATTGTCCTTCCTCAATTGCCATATGAGACCAATGTCATTTCTCATCTTTCCATTTGATCTCTGTGGCAATTAAATTCTTATTATGACCAGAGTTTCAAATGAAGAGTTTCTTGGTTTGTTCAGTTATATGCCCTGCTGAGATGGAATGGGAGAATCACCACTGTCTCCAATGATGGAAGATTCTTTGCTTTCCCCAGGAGCAAAGCATTCCTTGACAAAGAGCCAGAATGATGAAGAAAATAAAGTTCATCCCATAATAACATTTAGGCTGCAGGAAAGAAGCTCAACAAAAACAAGTTATCCCCTGGTACTCCCAAACTTTGTTTTAATTTCCCACAGTGGCACAGAAAGTCTCCTGGCCACAAGTTACCTATCATCTTAATTTCTCCTTCTTAGAGGGTTTGTGTTTGGTTTTTGTCCTTAATGAGACATATTTGCCAAAGAGGCATTCAAAAGGCATTTTTTACTCTTGCGGAAGAGTAATTAGGTCGGTACCTCTTTCCCTGCCAGCATTAGCTGCTCTAAAGAGAACCCTGCCCAGTATTTAATGCCCAAACACAAGAAACATCATTTCCACTAATTGGTCTTGAAGTTCCGATGTTCCCAAAGGGTCCCTTTATTTTGCAAGGATCAGAAAGGACATACGTAAAATGTAATATCGTCATCACTGACTTTATCTCTCTCATCTGCGCTATTACAGTTGTCCTTTCTTACGTTTGTGTAATCAACATCAACACAACACCAACAAGGGAGGTAAATAAAGGGTTGCATTTTTACAACAGGGGGCATCTCTAGGCAGAGCACAAATGTGATAGTCATATTTATAAACATGAACAAGAGTGTAAATATATGGCATATAAAATTTGACTCCCTTGATGATGGTATTCCTTTTACTGACAGTGTTCAGTGCATGGAGAAAAGGATAATACTGCTTTAGCATGTGGACTGTGAAATGCAGGGCAAGGGAAAAAAAGAACCATTCATGAAGCAGAAGCTGGAAATAGAGCACATACTACTAACCTTGTTCCCCCACCTTCACCCCCCGGCCTGAGAAAGGGTTCTGGAGAAAATATCACCTCGTCTCATGATAGGAAGTAAGGCAAATGATAAAAATGGGGGAGGCGGTGTCAGAACAATATTTACACATCCTTCTTGCTACCCAAAGCCCTGGAATGGCTTTATCAACCATCACGAAATTTCGATTTCTTTGACATAATGACCAGACTACAGCAGCGTCCTTATAAACATGGCCAAGCAATTATTAGGCAGCGATTTACCCATTTCCATTCAAATTGGCCAAATAAACCAGAGTTGAAGAATGAGTGAGCTACTTACTCTGAGTTTGATTCCCTTTTGGTCATTCTCTTTTTGATCTGTACCTTGAAAACAGAGCTCTGAGCTCTATCACTTCCTACTACTGTTTTATCCAAGTGAAGGACAAGCTCTAGCTGTGGCCTCCTTTCTGTTCTTTTGGGACTGTTTCTCTCCTAAAAGGGCTATTTTCCACTGTAGAAACTAGTGTCAAAAGGTCTGAGGGGAGTGAAGAGGAGGAGGATGTTAGAGACCCTTCAAAACCAAAATTATATGTTCAAATGAATATGTTTTCTGTGCTACTGCAATATTAACCACTCAGAAGCTAAACTGCTTGTCAGCATCTATACCGTGTGTTTACTTTTACACTTCATTTAGGTGGAAGCCAGGCTCCCAGGCACGGTAGTTTGCTTTTGGTTGCATTTCTGAGTCTTGGAGCACCAGCACAAGGATACAGTGTTAAGATGCAATGACACAGATTAGGAAAACTTAAAGAACACACTTTGGGTGTTCTCCTCTGTCACGAGTTTCCACAAGTTTCTGTAGACTTTCTTTTTCATCAACACCATGCACAGAACTCCCTCTCACCGAGAGCAAGTTTTCTTTAAAGGTTTCCCTACGGAGTTAATTTTAAAGCCCCTTCAATATTTTCATGTAGAGGATTGTTTTATTTTGTTCTGTTGATTTCCCTGTGGCTTCCTGTCAGAGCCAAATACAGGGCTAGCACTTGGACTGCACTATCTCTAAATATCTTCCCAAATATCTGACCTTCAACAAAGGGAATTAGAAAGGACATGCCTGACGTATCACAGGTGCGCCAACCCCTCAGCCAGGAAAACTCTGCTTCTGCAGGTGGCAACCTCCAAATAACGCAAGTCAGGATTGTGAAATACTGTGGTGCCATCTCACACAGAGCCTCCTCCAGCGTGGCTGTAGACTGGCAGCACCCAAAGACAGTGTCGCAGAGGACAACAGCAGTCAGGGAGGTGATTCAACCTGTTTCAGAGATTCGGCATGACCCTTAAATGCCACCAGAGCCACCACCACTGTCATACTGGCGAGACAGAAGGAGACCTAAAAATCAAGGCAAGCTGTGTCCACAACGTTTCTATTCTATTCTCCCAATCCAGTCTTGTCTCTGGATATATGGGTTCTTGAGTTGCTTCTTCTCATGGTATCTAATATATAAATCATAAAAAGCATACATAATAACAACAGTTGTGAACATGGTCACTAATCAATAGAAATAATAAAGAAGAATATATAAACCATCTGCAGAAAGAAAGAAAGAAAGAAAAAAGAAAAATCACTTTTCCTTGTCAATTTCTTGGAATATGCATCACAAAAAATTGCAACACATGGAACACTATATATAAGCAAAAAAATATAATGAAGTTTATTGATGAGGCATTTGTTTGTTTTTCCCTTTTTATTCCAATAAGCTGCCTAAGAGAAGAAACACTCTTAATATTTGTGGGTAACAGCACAGCCCCCATATTTTATGTGAGATATTTATATAAACATATATACATATAAGTAAAATTCTCCCAAGTGGTGACTTTCATTAAAAAGGCAAAAAGTCTATTATCTTTCAAAGAAGTAAGAGTTTAATATTCTGAGTTCAAGCCACTGGCATGGCCATGTTATCTTCCTAACAACTACAAAATCCAGATATAGATGAGGGAACATGCTAATACTGTGCCTGGTATACATGTGCATTCTCTACCCTCTTTCAAAGTCTTTACTCCCAAATCAAAACACAAGAATTCCACATTCAATGATAAATTTGTGGGAATGAAATGATCATCTTGGTATCTCCCTCCCTTGACTCCCCTTTGCCCAACATACATAACAGAATGGAGATTAATGTTTCCTATTATTATAAAGGAGCTTTCATATACTACCAAGAGCTCTTACTATTCTCTGGCCTTTAGGACAACACATGCAGACCTTTGGCAGGTGACTTTTGAGAACAAAGATATGCAATATAATAAAATGCCCCAAATTCATGAATATTTCCCTCTTGAGCACTTGTTTGCTCAATTACTCCAGATTCCTTGTGACTAGAAGTTACTTCTATTCCTTTCCTCGTGCATGGATTTATTTTTCTAGAACTTATTGATGGGGGACTCATTCCTGTCCCCCTCTCTGATTTTGAGCTTTCATTCTGTTTCTGAGGTGTCACTTGTCTATAATGTACCACTTCACTGGCTTCCGTATGCCTCTCAAATTCCCTTCCCTGGCATCTCAGACAAGGTCTCCCAATACACTTAGGGAAAACCAAGATTGTCTACTTTGATGGCAACTTTTGCCAACTGAGTCCGTTCTTCTTAATTAAGCCCAGAGATCTTTAGGAGTCACGTGGGTAGGGGCAGGGGGACAACCGACAAAGAACCAATTCCCCTTTGCCCCTTGAGATCTGAGTTGGGGATGTCCTACCAACATCTCCAAGCAACCAAAAGTCTGGGCTGTCAGTAAGTATTAGAAACAAAGCTCATCAACTCAGGTCTTGGGAAGCCGCCCTGAGACATGAGTTCTGCCCCTAAGTGAGGCCACTGCTCTAGAGCTCAAAACACATGTTCTAACAGTTCTGAGACAGTAACGAACCATAGACTTATCTGCTCTTTCTAGGACAACTTGTTTTACTTTTGAGAAAGCAAATGTGCTCTCCCTTACAAAGTCTGGATTTCTGACAGCTAGTTCTCAGCGCTTTTTTTTTTTTTTTTTCAAATTGGTATCTAGTAACCCAGGACCTGGGACTCGATCCCTGATAACCACTTCAAAAGGATTCAAGTCAAATAAGTTATGGGGATGAAAAGTGTAGCATAGGGAATAGAGTCAATCTTGTAATAACTTCGTATGGTGACAGATGGTAACCACACATATCATGGTGAATATTTCTTAATGCAGATAATTGTCAAATCACCATGTTGTACACCTGTTCATTGTATGTCAACTATCCTTCAATTACAAAAATGTCCATGTAGAGGAGGATGCTGCCCAAAGGGCTGCTTTCATTAACTCTTACCTCTACCAGAAATGAGGGGGCTATTATGCCAAACCCCTCTGGCTGTGAGCATCTTGTTACATCTTTCCAACTCTGAGGGTTCTGAGCAGCATTTTCTTTTTTTCCCTTGCCTTTCAGTGCCCACCGCTGAACCGTCTTTCCTGATACACCTACGACTCTCATCAAGCGAAGCATCAAAATCCCAGTTTGTGACAAGAGCAGGTAAAATGCAGCAGTCTCCCCTCCCCTGACATTTTCTGACATTTCCCCCAAATTGTTTAACCGGCACCAACACTTCCCACTTCAAAACTGCCCCAAGACATGAATGACCCTTGTTAGAAAGTTACGCCTTGTTATTAAGTCACGCCAAGTCATTACAGCTTCCTACCTGTCACGCCCAAATCTGACCTGCGTGACAGGTGTGGAAGGCGCAGGAAGGAGCTCCCTCGAGCATAACCTCCAGGCTCCCAGAGGCAGCGCCACGATCCCAGCCCAGGGCTCCCCATGGCCTGCTGCCCCTCACTGGCCAGCCCCTGCCCCTGCTGACCACGGGAGAAGCCCCTGTCGGGGCGGCTCACCTGCTTGTAGGCATCGAGGAGGAAGCTCTTCCAGATGCAGCGCATTCCCTCTGAGGTCAGCATGCGCCTCCACTCCCCGCGAGTGGACTTGGAGCGGCTCAGCAGCAGCACCACGTGCTTGAGGAGAATGACCGAGTCATAGAGTGCCAGGAAGAGGCAGTTGGAGAAAAAAACTGGCAGAATTTGCAGTGTGATCAGCAAGTCTACGCTGAGGATGCCCATCTTCTCTGCCTCCCAGTCAGTTCCCTTGTGCGCTCTGGTTCCCCTTCACCCTCTTATTTAAAAGGGGGGTGGTGATAGAGGGGGTGGGGGAGATAAAGGGGAAGGCCGGGGGGTGGGGGGAGAAGGAGAAAAACTAAATTAAAAGGAAGCCCAAGTTGTCTCCTCTTTCAAAGAAGCAGAAATGGCAAGACCAAGTCCAGTCTCTCCAGCCCAGCAGTTGGAGTGTGCCCATCAATTCATTCAATTCGGAGCTGCTGCTTTTTTTTTTTTTTTCAGGATTTAAGATGTTAAAAAAAAAAAAAAAGAAGAAGAAGAAGAAGAAAAAGAAAAAAAAAACCACACACACAAACTGGCGCACCCGTCCCTAATCCAGTTACCCCTCTCAGAGTCGGTTAGAGACAGGCAGTTCTACTTTCATTTCCAGCACCTATGAGACTGTGGCAGAGATTGCAAAATTTTCTTTAGCTTTTCATTGTCTCTATGTTCAGAAACGTAGCCTGTTTCTTTCTTGAATTGCCAGAGTTTTTAAAAATGTGCTTTAAGGGTAGTTTTTTTTTCCCCTTCTTTACTCCGTTTTACACACACTTTCTGTTCTCCTTCTCCCAGGCTGTCTGTCTCTCCCTTCCCCAGGAGCGACTGACTCCTCTTTTCCTCACTCCCTCTGGCTTTTCCTTCGTGCTATCTGTCTGTGGTGCAAAGTGCCTCTCTCTCTGCAGCCCAGTGAGTCTCCCCGAAGCCTTTTATACATTCCCTGGCTAATTGCTGCAATAGAGAAATGAAAGCCTAATCTTGGTAAAGATCTTGACGTCATTGAGAAAGAGGGCTTTACTTTGGCCAGAACTGCAGTGAATAGAAAAGCAAAACTCGACAACTTTTTTTTTTTTTTTGAAGTGGGGGGGGAGTAGAGGGACAGTGGAATTTTGCTTTGTGATTTAAAGAGAGGGAGAGAGAGAAAAAAAATAATAATACCTTTGACAGTTTTCAGGAAATGCTCCCAGATTTTGGGAAAAGTAATTTAATGTAATGTGTAAATTGATAGGGAAACACTCTCTCCTCTGATGATGATTATTGTTATCACTCATTTATGAGGGGTTTTTGGAAAGAAAGAATTCTGGAAGGCAGGTAGAAAAGAGGAAGAGTACTCAGGGATGGTCTCTGTTCTATTTTTTGGAAGATGTGGATGCTTACATCTGGTCTTTATACCTTTATAATGTGACAGTTTCTCGTCAGATTTGTGATCCAGGTTCTTTAAATATTTTTGAGTCATGATCTTATTTAAGAATATTCAAAGTGAATTGTGAGGTGGAAAACTTTTGAACTCTTTGAGTACCATCACAGCATTTCTCTAAAGCTTTTTGTAGAAAATTAATACAAGTTTTCTTTTTGGTGTTACTGAAATTTCCAATGTGAAAAAGAAAAAAAAAAAGTCTTCCAGACAACCATGAAAGTAGCTAGTTGACCAGACCTTCTTTTAGTTCCATTTTGCCTATATGCAGATTCAATTCAAACTTTCTATCAAATGGCATTAAGATGCCATAGGACTGAGAAATAAATTTCTTTATTAAGTGAGCTCTTTAAATTCTGTACTTTCCCTACTTCCGTTAGCATAACCCTTAAGAGACCTGAAGCTTTGGGGAATCTTCCTTTTTCCTTGAAAAAAAATAATTAAATTTGTAGGTGGTTAGGAGCAGACTTTGAATTGGTTCAAGAGCCACACTGAATATTGCTCAATGGCTTGCTTCTGTCGTAAGTCTCCATAACTAATGTCTATTTAAGCAGACAATGCATTGGCAGAATGCCATGACCCCCACCTCAGTCTAGTTTTCCTTCCTCACTTACCTAACTGATCACCTCTAGTAATTACGTTTTCTTGAGAGAAGGAGTAGTAAGTGTAGACACTGGGGTGAGGATATAGAATTGAAATTGACAATTAATTAGCCGACTTTTCTATGTACACAGTGCTCTCATTAAGCACGAGCTAAGCAAAAGATGTGAACCTGTCGTCAGTACATTTCTGCGTTTTGTCCCTGTGGCTCTAACCTGCAAGATTACAGAAATAATTTACAAGCCCAGAGCAGGGGTCATGAAATAGTAGGCCAATGGACCAAATTCTGGATATATATGTATTTTATTCGGTTGGCCCAGTTCTGTTTGCCTTAAGAAAAAAATACAGTGAGAATGCTTTTAGTTTTCATGAGGCCAAGGATTCTTATCTGCTTTCTCTGTTCCTGTTTTCCACCAGTCCGAACCATGCCCGGCACAGAGTAAATTCAAGGAGGATGTACTGAATGGACCAATGGGTAGGGTATGCATTCCTCCACACTAGGGGGCACCATTCACATACAGTATGATATGGCTAGGGTGCCCCAGAACTGTACACCTGGCTGGCCTTGGATGTGGCCCTTCCCATTGACACAATCCTGCCCCTTCCCTACTGTCCTAAAAAATCTGATTCCTTCATCTTTCTCATCGGTTTAGCCCATTATGAATCTTGGACTTATATTCCAAGGACTAAATTTTGAGAGATTTCAGAGCTTAGAGAAATGAATATAAACCACATAGAAAAATATTTTTCCTGTGACTAGTGTACAGTGTTGCCTAAAGAATATTATTCAGATACATGATAACATTTACTCCATTCATTCTTTGAATCTTCTCAGTGTCCCTATTGAAGAAAAAAAGACAAAGAGAGGGAAGTGGCCACACGGCATTTTAACTAGTGTAGAAGGGAGAGGTGAAGTGCCAGATGAAGTCCCACTCCACAATGACAGAAGGTCTGGAGTCAGGAAATGATGTTTCTACTCACTGTTTAAGCCTTAAAATCTCGCCCCTTTTCAAACATTCATTTTGACCTGTTTGAACAAAAGCGGTGCTCCTTTAAGGCAGAGATGTTAGCAGCTATAAACCAATGCTTCCTCACTTGTCATTTGCTTTCAAGGAGAAAGATATGATTAGAAATGGCAAGCTAAGGAGGGGAATTGGTAGAAAATCAGAAAAATGTTTTCTTTTTAATGCAAACTTCAAGGCACATCCAAACTACAAATGATTATAAATCAGAAAGGCTTTTTTTTTTTTTTGTCTTTTTAGTTTCTTCTTTCTTTCTCTCTTTCTTTCTTTTCTTTCTTTGGCAGTCAGATGTGTTTGAGGGTTTTTTAAACCAGAAGGACAAATAGACACATAGCCAACCTCTTTGTATCATTTCTCAGATTTCTTCCATCATTTTTTTAAATGAATAAATAAATGAATTACAAAAGTGAGAGTCATTTCTTTACCTATTAGACAATCTGTCCATTCTAGAATTACATTTCTCCGAAGTATTTCTTTACACACAGTTTGCTTGTTCAAATTATTTACACTATTCAACATTTTGGTTTTCAAGTAAACCATGAACTAAAAAAATAAATAAATAAATAACACATACGGTGACAGAGAATGATTTATCCCATAATACACATGAGAGAATGTGGATTATGAAGGCTATAGAGTCAGAGCTCATGCTAGGATATCTTCCCTAAAGTTGAACCTCACTTTTTTCTTACATAACTGTTTTGCGGGTCCTGGCCATAGTCTGAAAATCGAAACCCTTGCCAAAAGTGGTTGTGCTGAATTATTTTACCTTCTAAATTGCAAATGATATCTGGGATTTCACATCTGTTTAATACTGCCCCAATTCAAGCTCCTGGTTTAGGTTTCATATGGTGATTTCAAAGGCTTGGCTATCTTCTTGGCCATAGAAGTGTTCTTAGCAATCAACATTGTAATTAGCTAATTGCAAACCAATGTGTGGCATGTTGGTTGAATTTCTCTGTACAATGTTGTACACAGGTTTCAAATTTTAAACAAAGGCAGCTTAGGGCAAAATGTTTGGGGTTTTTTTAGCAAGTGCAGAACTGCTGTAAAATTGTTTAATTATGGTCTTTTTCTATAGTAAGAGAGCATCATGTCCACCATTGCTTCCTTCTGGCTGGAGAAATAAGAATATGAATGGTAAGTGTCCCTTTGTTTCCCTTTTTGGCTCAAACTGAGACTGAGAACATGAAGGTAGATAACTTGAGAGCAGATTTGAAAATTTCAGGGGTGGAAGCTATCACTGCTATCTTGTTATTGTTTTATGCAGGAGCCAAAGAGAACCCAAAGAATTCTGTGGAGTTAATAATTCATGCTGTGGATCTTGTAAAAGTCTTATTTCACAGAATTTTATTCCTTGTAATTCAAACAATTTGTTAAATATGTTTAAAAATGGAGTTTAATTCTTCCTTTATTAAAAATAAATAGAATAAATAGATGTCAAATAAATAGATCATAAATAAAAAAACATCAGCTCAGGACGGGGAATGTGATTGCCATACACCGCCCCCTCCCCCCCTGCAAATAGTGCAGTCCGTATCAGAGAAGGGAATCAAAAACTGCATGACCTTCTGTCTCTACTAACTCCTGGTTGTGCCCAAGGAGGAGTTATAATGAAGGGTTTGTACTACCACTACTGAATCATTCAGAATTCCCTGTGGGCCCATCCATTTTACAAATGCAGCCGTGTTCCCTGCCTTGTGATGAAAGAAGCTCCATGGATAAAATAGACAACCCCAGAGTAAACTCTGACACACCTTGAGCAAAGCAGCTTAGGGCTGGGGCAGAGAAGGCAGACTCTGTGGGAGGTATGAGCTTTCTATCCCAACAGCTGGTCTCGGGTCCCTTTGCAAGCCCTGGCAGAAAACAGAGGCTGAGGTGTTCATGCATTTTTCCCTCAGGAACTGCTGCTACTCTTTTGTTTCCGGGCCACCTACTGGTAAGACTGAGGAGGAAAGGAAAAGGTAAAAGACAACAGGATGGGGAAAGCAGAAATGAGAAGGAAGATGAGGAGGGTGGGGAGGAGAGAGGAAGGGAGAAAAGAGAAGTTTCAATGAACTTCTTGTGAGAGGCTGTGAGCAAGAGAGCCAGTTAATGCCAATTGTGGCAAGGCCTTCTGTGAGGAAGACAGCTGTCCAGAAACTGGATGGAAGCCACCACCTCATTTCACAGAGGCCACTGAACGGCTGTTTCAAGACAGCAGCCTTCATTTGCTCTTGACCTGGTCTAGATCTAAATTGATGGCCGATCCCCAATCCCGGCTTCCCAAATCTCTCTGGTACGAAGAGGCCGAGTGTTACTTAGTTTTGAGAATAGTTTATTCACCTCTAGAGACACCCAGGTTTGGTGGTGGGGAGGCCAGGAGAAGAGAAAAGAACACTCTGTAAAGTGCTACAAGATGAATTCCTTCAGGACAAGAAGCTCTCGAATGAATACATTCAACTCATCCTCTTTTCCTAAAATGTGACTCAATGTCTTCATTCCGCCTAAATCTGTACCCACTGCAGCAGACCAAGAGAAACAAAGGAAAAAGGTCAAAAAGTGATCATCTTTGGACCAGCTTTTCTTCTACGTTGTTCCGCTCTATAGCTCATAGGAAACCACCTGCTGACATTGTTTTAAAATAAAATAGGCCATTCTTTATAAACAGTTTTACAGTTGCCTTTAAAAAATCACTTATACATTGCCTCACTCATATACTGAGTACATGAACAGAGCATGACAAAATATATTAAGATTCATGCTGGTTCATGCAATTCCAGAGGCAATAGTAGCTTGTTCTCACTGAGGGTAAAGGAGGCCACAACTCCTTTCTCAAGAACTGGTAGACACAAATGCACAGAGAAAATAAGCAATGTGTTCTAATCTCAGTGAAGATAGTGAAACTAATAGAATTACTGTAGCATAAAAAAAATCCACATTCGATATGGGGATAAAAATACCTGCAGTGAAGATGACTGTACAATGAGATATGTTACCAAGGGAGGTTATGAAAATGTTATCAGTGGGCTTATTTTCAAGGTAGGGAGGGAGGCTCATAAGACACTTTTCCAAAACCTTTTTAAGCCCATGGTACTCTTAAAGTAATAGTATAGAATAAGTTAATATATAACATATACATAAAACCAACTGGACTAATGGCAGAATACCAGAATCATAAACTATGCTCTGTTTCCATTTCAATTTTGAAGACACTTTTTTTTTGTACAATTAAGTAAAATCTTATGCTTTTCTAAAGATAGTAGACAGGAAAGCATGTTTGTTTTCTACAGACAAAATATAAGGCCTGAAATTCAAATCTATTTTTAAAATCTAGCCTCATTTATTAGACGGACACTTGTCGTCTTTTATCAAGACACAACCACTTAGGTAAATGATTGTTTTAAAAATAGATGTGTACAAATTCCTGAATACTCTTATCTTGTTTTCTCAGGAGAATTTTCTATCACAACTTAAAGACTCAAAATCTGTTTTCCCAAAGTAAAACCAATACGCTTCATGATTTTTTTATCAGTAATGAACTAAATGGTACACAAAGCTAAGATGCCGAACTCCTCAGCCCAACTATCTCGATCTCTTCTTTTTTTTATTTTTTTATTTTATTTTTTTTTTATTTTATTTTATTTTTTTTTTAAAGATTTTATTTATTTATTTGAGAGAGACAGTGAGAGAGAGCATGAGTGAGGAGAAGGTCAGAGAGCGAAGCAGACTCCCCATGGAGCTGGGAGCCTGATGTGGGACTCGATCCCGGGACTCCAGGATCACGCCCTGAGCCGAAGGCAGTCGTCCAACCAACTGCGCCACCCAGGCGTCCCCATCGATCTCTTCTTGATAAACGTTAAATAATACCAGCTCACTCAGCAAATTGGCACCTACCAGTTACCAAGAGATGTCTTGTTCCGGTGGGTTTCAATCATCAGAGGAAGAATCTATTTCTGAGCCCATAAAGACCCATAGGATCAGAAACAAACCTCTGGATTGATTTTCTACCTATAAAATGGAGCTGAAGATATCTTCCCATACTTATCGCATGTTGGTGGCTAATATATTCAAGTTTTTGAGAAATTTAATATCATTATAAAAATCTTCAAAATAAAAAGGAATCCTGGCTGGTAAGTTTATTTGGACCTATCTATATCAACAGATTCCCTCTAATAAAAACTTCTGGAAAAAAAAAATATTCCTAACAGGCCAGATCTGATTTTATTATGAATTGCCAACCTGTTCGAAATGACTTTAAGGAAAGCTGGGTTACTCAGTGGGAAACAAGAATGATTACCTGTAATGGTGGATATTATGGATGCACAAACTTTGCCTAAAAAATAATAACCAACCTGCATCTTTAACCACACTCAACCCTGAACTGAACCTATTTGAGAGCCCTTTAGAGAGGCATATTCATTAACTATATAAATTATTCACCATATAACCATTCCTGCATCTTCCATGATTCTAGGAAGACTAGAAAGAAAATGTACACAAATATCCCTGATCCTAGAAAACAGTTGATCTCCTAAGTTTTCTTGGACCAAAACAGGGTAGAAAATGCTCAATAGCAAAGAAGGAAAACCACTGACATTTTAATGGACAATGTGTTTGACAAATTGAAGCCACAACAAAATCCAGTGCCTGCCACTATCTGTGGCACTACTTTGTGTCTTATTTAAGAGACTGTTTACTCCTCCAACATAGAAATATTTCTCTCCTACCATGGGAACCTCAGAACTATGGGTCTTAAAGGAGCTATCAAAGCTATTTGTTTTGTTTTGTTTTGTTTTAACAAAAGGACTCTTCTAGAAGGTGTTTACAGGCAATGGGGGCAGGGGAGAAAAGGGATAAGGCAGAAAAATAGAAGAGAAGTCTAGATTTAGAAGGATGAATATAATCAGGGTTGTGGGGGAGGACAGTGCACGTTCAATAACATTTGATTCCCTGATCACAATAGATGTTTGATTTATTAATGAATATATTAAATATTGGTAAAACAGAAACACAAAGAATGTAGAGGTTGAGTCAATGAAAGGACAGGAAATTAGAAGTCAGTGGGTAAAATATTTTCCTCTTCTGCGTGTAGGCCCAGTGAAAGGGTACAGGGAATGTGAGAAAAGGGATAGGAAAAAGCCAAAGCCATCTGCTTACATAATAAAATAAGCTCAAATTCACTCAAAATATCAGCCACCAGAAGACATTTATTCAATTTGCCAATCTACTTACAGCAAATATTTATTAAAAACCTGCAAAGAGCTTGTCATTTTGCTGTGCACTGGAAAGGATTACTGGTCTCAAATTTGGAGTCCAGTAGGGGGAGACAAACGTAACTAAAAAAGGCAACTCACGGTACAGGTGCTATTAATAAATAAAGTTGCAGCATACAGTATGGTATAAAAGAAGAATTAGCCAATTCTATGTGGAGTAAGACTCAAGAAAGTGTTAATGAAGAAAATATACAAGCCACACTAGAATATTGTATTGCAAAATCAAATTTAGAAATGTGGTATCTGATAATAGAACAAGTTCAAAACAATGTTTATGTATTACTCTAATAGAGACTACTGATAAAATAATCTCTATTACAATTATACATACATAGTATTTTTTTGACGTTGGAACTAAGTTATTTAGGTATAGATAAACTTTTCTTGATTAACGATAAAGTTGTTACAGTTACACAAAATGAAAACAAGTTTTTTTTTTTTTTAAAGATTTTTTTTTTTATTTGACAGAGGGAGATTACAAGTAGGCAGAGAGGCAGGCAGAGAGAGAGAAGGAAGCAGGCTCCCCGCTGAGCAGAGAGCCCGACACGGGACTCGATCCCAGGACCCCGAGATCATGACCCGAGCCGAAGGCAGTGGCTTAACCCACTGAGCCACCCAGGCGCCCCGAAAAAAAGTTTGATTAAAGCTTTGTTCTGACAGATTCTACCACTAACAGCCAGAAACAGGGACCTAAATAATAACTTTTCTCTCCTTTTATAATTGAAAGTTAGTATGTACAAGTTCAGTCTTAATATCTGAATGTTATGGACATATCATGGAAGATAGGAAGTACTGCTTGATAATGCTGTTCACATCCAATTAAATAATAATCAGTGGCAGGGATAAGAGTAACTGGGTCAATTCAAGTCTTCCACTACTACACTTATATGATTTTAAGCCATTCATTTCTTTTTTACGTTTTCTAGGTACATCACAAAGGCAAGCTCATAAACCGCACTGAAGTTCTAAATCAGTGACTATCCGACATGGTAGCCTTTGGAAACTTTATGCCGCCTCAGGGAAAAAATGGATTGAGAATCCAAATTTTCATTCTTCCAGTTCTCTTTGGTCTATATCAAGGGTATCCCTCTTGCTTCTTTATTTATGATTTTTATTACTTCTGTCTTCTCATGACAAATCACCCTGATAGTGTATAGGATGTAGGATCAGAAACATTGAATACATTTACTTGTTGAAAATTTTGTAAGCTACTGCAAGAAAGATGTGGATTCAAAATTTTATGGAAATAGGAAATATTTATGAAATACAGAGCCAGCAATATACATGCACAAATGAACATTCTTGTTTCCATATTTAAAGGATACACTCCTGCTGGGGAATAGTTAAATCCTGGGATGTTAGAAAAACTTATGCAAAAATTCAAATATATGCAAAAGTAGAGTAATGAGAATAAGGAACCCATGTATGCATCAACCAGCTTCAAGAGATACAAACTCATGACCAATCTTGTTTGAGCTCTACAACCCTCACCTATTTCCCTGATTTCCATGTAATTTTGAAGGAAGTTCAAGTCAGGTATTTTTTTTAAGTTTCCCAAAACATCTGTGAGGTTTCTTTGCCTACAGAAAGCATCATATGAATTAGCTACCTAATTGATTTATTTTCTTTTATCTATCTTTTTACTCACTGTGACATTTACCTGTCAAACCACTAAGAAAGAAATGGAAAACAGACATTCCTCCCCATTATTTTTGAGCTCAAATTCAATTTTTCATCTGAGTACCCTGGTTGCTACAGTGATAGGTGTTGTAAAAAAATGCACAAACAATAAAACTGTAGCATTTTTCATAAATTATTGAACCAGTCATTTCCCTTTTCCCCCCATTTTTAATGGTAGGCAGTACACATGTTGACTTGGAGTGAGATTGCTTTTTAAATTATGAGGTGGTCTCAGTTTACTCATTTACATCCAAACCAAAATGCAATTACTACAAGGTACAACATGAAATTGCCAACTAGGTTATAAGAATCAGAGGACTGTGATAGAACAAAGGCTGATGAGAACTCATGGAGGTGATCAATGACAAGCAGACGTGTTGCTTAATGTGAAATTTCTCACAGAGAAACTTTATTAATACAAGAAAATCATGATATTTGCCATAAAACCAAAAATCATATGAATGTAAAACTTAACTTCTTAGTGAAACCCATAATAACAGGTCTGTGTGCCTGTTCCCTAAAGTCATTCTCCTTCCCTGAGTCATCCAACATTCCCCAAAGGTAATAATCTCTCCCATTAGAGATTTTTCCATCTTCCCAACTACTTGCCATTCCAGAACAACTCCTGGCCTAGAAAGTGATGAATGGATGTTTGGAGGGTTTTATGGAAAATATAATACCTTTCCCCATATCACTGATCACTAAGGGAGAGGGTGGAGGGTTGAGAGGGCAGAAGTGTGTGCAGCTATTTGAGTGTCTGCATCTTCTCCAACAGAAAATATAAAATTTTACCTGATGCTATGCCTGCATAGTGTACTTGCATATGCATGTACATTAAATTTTGTAGGTGTGCTTTGCTATATTGGAAAACATATTCAAATAATAAATCTCAATAAATGAAAATGACTTTCTTTTCCTACAGTATATAAAAATGCCAGGGCAATCTGCTTTCCATGTTCGACACCAAAGAGCTAAACATTGAGTGATATCCAACTTTATGAGACACATAAAAATGAAATAAAAATGGGTAAGAAGATAAACATTTAAAGAGATAAACATTGTCAAACAGAAATGATTACAAAGTTTGTAACAATCTGTAGTTTTCATTGTTTTCTGTTTACCTAGCTTTCCCTACTATGAATTTCTTTCGCTCATTTCCCTTCTTTTAATAATGCATGTTCCCATAATCATTGACATTAAAGTAAAGGATGTGAAACAGGACCCAGTTTATATTTATTGGAAGAAATATCAGTAACTTGAAAATGCAAAAATTTCCTTATATACTTGAATGTTTCATCTAGCTACTTTCATTTAATAGCTCTGGAAAATTGAGCTCCTTCCTCACAGAAGTACAGTCTGTTTACTTTGTATTATATGAAACCACCACATTCAACCTTTTTTGACCTACTAAAACAGCCATGTCATATTATTTAACCCAATAATGTTTCAAATGTCAAAAGGTCTACAGATTGCCATTGCACTTGAGCTTATATATGGTTATTTCTTGGTGAAATGCACAGAGAAAAATGGAAATATTCCCATTGGAATCCCCTTGACATTTGAAATTTTATTTTTAAAAAATCATATTAATAATGGAAAACAAATTAATATTATTTTTTAGTCTGGCCTGTCATTGTCTCTGTCAGTGGCCTAATCTAGCCCCTGGAAGAAATTATGTCCCCTACCAATTACTGCACTATGCCCAGTGGTTCTTTCTTCAAAATGATGACACCTAATGTGTGTGAGAACATAGAATGTCACTAGAAAACCCGGTAATACCTTTGGCTAGGAAATGTTTTGTAGACAATATGTTGTTTTATTACTAACTATTACTAACAAATTAGATGTTCTTCCACTGCAGTAATGATGGAGGTGGGGTGGGGCAGGGCAAAGGACAACCTAAAGTATTAGAGGTAGGAAGGCCAACTTGAATGGGAGACTGATATTAAATAAGCCAAGTTATTAAGGGTGGTACTCAAACTTAGCAGGAAAGGATTTCTCTTACAATCTAAACATTTGAGATTTTATCTATGTCCATAAAAAGTTGAAAAAGTGACTCAAACATTTTCAAGAGTATAGAACAATTTCTTCTCTGAGAGAATACTTCATCTCTGCTATTCCTAAAGCTATTATTCTTTTTTTTTTTTAAAGATTTTATTTATTTATTTATTTGACAGGCAGAGATCACAAGCAGGCAGAGAGGCAGGCAGAGAGAGAGAGAGAGGGAAGGCAGCTCCCTGCTGAGCAGAGAACCCGATGCGGGACTCGATTCCAGGACCCCGAGATCATGACCTGAGCTGCAGGCAGTGGCTTAACCCACTGAGCCACCCAGGCACCCTAAAGCTATCATTCTTGATGGAAACTTCTGTAAGACTGGTTTCTGAGTTGACCTCTCACCTTGGGGGTTAACTTAGTCCATCCCTATTGTAGAAAAAGTTAAATGAACTCCAGGAAGCAGATTAAACACATTCTGTAGACACTAAGTCACCACTTTACTTTTGTGACTCACCTTCATTAAATTTGTCAAAGCAAAATAAAGGAACAGTAAAGAAATGTGGATTATATCATAGGCCACCTGCAAGTACCCAATTATCTTCTCACATAATCCTTCTTTTTTATAATATTGATAATATCAACACAAACAACACCAACAAGTACTGATAGCTGACACTTATTGAGTACTTCTTATATAATAGTGACTCTTCTAAATATTTTAATTGTATTGAGTCATTTAATCTTTGTAACAATCTTACTGGCCTAAATATCATTATTAGGCTCATTTCATAAGTGAGAAAACCAAGTCTCAGGAGGGATGAAGCAAATTTTCAAAAGTCACAATCTTTGGATCACAAAATCCCAGTACTGAAAGGTACCCATGAAGCAGGGAACCAGTTTATCCCTCAGTTTGTGTGGTTGGTTAAAAACAAACAAACAAACAAAAAAACAAAAAAACATTCCTGAAAAAAAAAATTGTAAATCCTAATCCTTGAAACCCATTAACTGTTACCTTATTTGGAAAAACGGTCTTAGCAAATGTGTCAAGGATTTTGAGATGGGGAAATTATCCTAGATAATTCAGATGGGCCCTAAATGCCATCTCCCAAATTATTGTAAAAGAAAGACAGAGGGTGGGGCTCCTGGGTGGCTTAGTGGGTTAAAGCCTCTGCCTTCGGCTCAGGTTATGATCCCAGGGTCCTGGGATCGAGCCCCGCCTCAAGCTCTCTGCTCGGTGGGGAGCCTGCTACCTCCTCTCTCTCTGCCTGCCTCTCTGCCTACTTGCGATCTCTGTCTTTCAAATAAATAAATTAAAATTAAAAAAAAAAAGGCAGAGGGAAATTTCACACACTAGTGTGTGCATGTGCACACACACACACAAAAGGCAATGAGAAAATAGCAAAAAGAGTTTGAAGATGCTGGCTTTGAAGACTGGAGTGAAGTAGTCACAAACCAAGGAACATTGGCTAAAAGAGGCAAAGTAAGAATTCTTCCCTACCACCTCTGACCTGACTGACACCTTGATTTGTGGCCCAAAGTTACTGTTTCCAGACTTCTGGACTCTGGAACTGTGAGAGAATAATTTCTATTGGCTAGAGCCAACCAGTTAGTGTTAATCTGTTACAGTAGCCATTGGAAACTGACACAGGCTATAATAAAAGGAATATCTAAACTATTGAACATAAGTTCAATGTTCAGGTTTTTAAAAACTCTAAAAAAGAGGCTTATGATTTTTCCTTCAGTAACATGTTACAATATTTGACCATCCCACTCTCAGGAAATAACCCCTTCTAATTTATAAATCATTCACTTGCTTTTGCTTTCTGTTTTCTAAAGGAACAGATACTAGTTTACCCCTGTCCTTTATGACATCTTCCATACTCTAAGTAACTTCATTATCACTGTTATAGACATAGGATGAATAATGCTTATTTAGTTAGTTTCTTTATTATAGGACCAATTTCTGGTGCTATGACTATATTTCTAGTTTTCTTCTGATCCCCACTGTAGTTGTGAAATTCAGAAGTGGTTCCAGAATTCAAATAAACTAGATTTTCTTCAACGTCTAAGCATAGTGGAGAGACATATACAAAGGGATGAGTATGGTTGTCAATTTTCCAGATTAATGATAGATCTTTAATTCAAAACCACTTAGATTAATTCAGTCAAAATCCCTCCAACATTAACAGTGATTATTTATTCCATAATAAATAATTTATTCCATAGACACTCCTGTCAATTCCACAAAGTTACTTTTAGTTATCCATACGAACTGCAAAAAATTGTTAAATAATGCCATCAGTTATTTCTGTGTTGAGCTTAATCTATAAGATAGTATTACTAATTGAAACACCAATATTTACTTAATAGTGATAGATAAGAATTTTTGCATAACAACAAAATCAGGGGACATCAGACTTCTAGTTGTCTTATGGAAATTATAAAAATTACAGATACAATTACTTACCCTAACCTATGGCAGATTTTCCACCTATGTGATTCTCCTAAAACCACTAGATTACTCCATCATAGAAGAGCAAGCAGAGGTGAAGATGTCCACCCCAAGCCATTTCTCTTTCTCAGTGAAAATGAAAATAGGGTTCAGCAATCAGAACCTGTTTTACTTGAGCCAGTTGATGTAGCCACTAAATAAAATGACAAAAGACTTAGGAGCTCATGGTAGAAGGGATGCATTCTCAGGTTGCTTATAAAACTTTTTCAACAAACCATTATCAAAAAGATTTCACTTTTTCTACTTCACGTGTACTGTTTTAGACCAGATTTTCTCAAACTCTGGATTATTGATAATTCAGGCCAGATAATTCTTTGTTTTGGCGGCTGTCCTGTGCATTGTAGGATCATTTAGCAGCATCTCTGGTCTTTACCTACTAGATGCTAGTTGCAACACCTCACCTGATCCCCCAGTCAAAAATGTCTCCAGATATTGTCAGTTGTCCCAGGAAACAAAATTACCCCTAGTTGAAAACAATAGTTTCAGAGAAAGCATAAAAGCTAATAAATATAACCAACTGGCTGAAATGAGATAAGAAATAGAGACTGGAACTATATGCCTCTTCTACAGTGGTCTTGCTTTAAAGGAAATCATAGAGCTGTAAAGCAGGCTAACAAGGACCCCCTTTAACAGTAAAGACAAATTTCTTTAAAAAAAAAAATTAAGAGTTTATTTTTAATCAGACAACTCTGTGTCTGATCTTGAGGCCAAAGGACAGGTTGTTCATGTTCCATATCTCTTCAATACTTCTTAACTCAGGTTTCCGGGAATAAGGATTTTAAAGCCAATCCTTGATTTACATGATTACACTGACATTCAGGGCAGGTGTGCATCTATTCATATATGTATCTAGAACATATGGAGGTGATGTCCCTGCATCAGACATTAGCAGTTTCATTAATTTAAGTGGCCAGCAGGCACATTTTTAATTCTCTTGGTGATTTAGAAGTGGAGGTAAAGAAAAAAGGACTTAGGGGAAGGTCAATTGAGATGTTTTTCCCTTGTTTCACCCCAAATGGGATCTTTGTTCTTTCTGTAGCAGATAAAAATAAAACTAAGGCACACAGGTGATAGGGCTCCTGATAGTGACAAACTATCATGACTTTTCAGAGAAATAGAAACTTGTGAAAATTTTCAGCTTTTTATATTTTTTTAAAGATTTATTTACTTATCTGTGAGAGAGTGAACACGCAAGTGAGTGCAGGTGGAGGGGCAGAGGGACAGGGAGAGAAAGGCTCAAGCAGACTCCCCTCTGAGCTCAGAGCCCAACGCAGGGCTCAATTCCACAACCTGGAGATCCTGATCTGAGCCAAAATCAAGAGTTGACATTTAACCTACTGAGGCACCCCCAGCTTTTTATTTTCAAAATAACAGAATAACTGTATAAGCACCAAATGTTTAAAATCCATCAACAGAATAGATTTTTGTGAATGTTTACAGAAATAACACCATATAAGCTATCAGAACCTCTACAAGTTTCAACTTACACTGTGGTTTCTCTTCAAATTATGTAAATACTTGCTATTTTTAATAATACCAGGGGTTATATGATACTCTCTAGACATCTACTTTACTTCCATTAGGGTCAAAAAATTACAACTCTGCTTTCAGATCTAAATAATCCTCGCAACCCCAGAAGATAGTCCATTAAAGTCTTCCTCCTGTTCCCGAGTGAGGGCAAAACTTAATAGCTAGCTTTCATTTCTAATATCCTCAGCCAGCCATTCATTTCTGCTCATCCTGCAAAGATAATGCATGTATAAACAAATATGGGCACATGTTTGTTGTTGTTATTTTTAATCAGACTTCATGAATATTTGGGCAAAGTTGTTGTACCCCTCCTATTCCTGGCATCACAACCACTCCCTTCCAAGGTCGAGGACGCAAGCCCTGCCCCAGCTCTTGTACCAGCAAGTCGAGGACTTTTGATGAGCATCACTTTCACAGTCATGCAGAAATTCGTGTAAGAAGCTCCATAGACTGAAAGTAGATGGGGCCAGTTCTGTTGCCAGAGATATGCTTTCCTGCCCCTCCTTCTGATTAAGTGTTTTGCTCTTTTGACTGAAGGAGTTCCAGTGGGTGAGGAAAGCTACCCTTGAATTGTCATCTCTTAAGAGGAAGCTGACAGTGCTAATAGTCAAGCACAGGTTGACTGATGAGACTGTCCCAGCCGGAGAGGCTGGCAGTCTTTGTCATTGTCAAGATCAGGTGAGCAATTCTATCAGCCAAAATTCTGGTCTCCTTCTACCTCATCGTACCTACTGAAGAGAGAGGAGTACTGTTACTGAAAATAGAAGTTTCATGTGATTTTGAGTTTGGTTGACTTTGAAGATCCAAGGACTTTGCCTTGCAAATTGAAGGGTACTCTACCGGTTCTTTGTAGTGAATATGGTAGCACAAGAGAGAACACAGGAATAAATGCAGGTTTTATGAGGCCAGAAGTTTCTATAGGGTGGGAGGGCCCTCTTTAAGAAAAATAACATGTAGTTATAAATACAAAAAAATTAACTAAAAAAGTGAATAGCTATTCAGAACATTGAAAAGATATCACAACAAATTACAAATTCTAAAAGTCTGAAAAATGCCATTAATATTATCACAAAATTCAGAAAAATAGAGTATTTTTTTTATTAATTAACTGCAGGATGCATTTCTTAAATTTTTATGCCTGGATATTTTTTGATCATCTCTTCATAATGCAATAAATAATATTATCAAATAAAAAGATAAGTTTTTATATAAAATTGCAAACAGGAATAAAATGTCTTCTTTTTCATCAATTAGAATATTTTCTTTCAACTTTATGACTCATTACAGTCAATATGAGATTTTAGGAGGGATGTCAGGTGTTCCTTCATATGAGAGTTGTAAGGTTCAATATTCCAGCAGTTAGCCTCTGATTTTATATATTTCCAGCCTTATTTTTCCTCCACAATTACATCTTTAGTCCTTTGGTCTTGTACTTTGCTATTACAGTATCAGCTGATTTGTTATAGAGGGCAATATTCCTAGAAACAATCCCACACCAGGACAGCTAGCCGTAGCTTAACTATGCACAAGTGACTGCAAATAACATAAATACATCTTGTTAAACCTGAACTAAATGCATTTCTACTAAAAATATCTGCTGTTTTCCAACACCACTGAACACAAAAGTATTAAAGAATAAAAGTCAGGATGTAAAGAGACAGTTGATTTAATCAACTGTGGTTAAAATACCTCACTTGTATAAACTTCGCAAAAATATATGACTATATAAACACATTGCAAGTCAAGGGCCTGAGGCTTAGTTTCATTAGCAAACTGTAAAACTGCCTTGGGGAGAATTGTGAAGGCCATACCCTCTGTCCACCCATTCCTATCCCTCCCTTATTTTTTCCCACATATCAGTACAACTTTGTACTACAAAGAGACTGGCAAAAAATTTAGTCATATAGTTTTCATTGGGGAAATTTATGATACTAGAATGACTATATTAATTGTAAAAAGAAGATGTCATGAGGATTTAAATACACGGGACCCCAGGAACAGGGTAAAACAATGATATAGAGATGGTGTACTTGAAGAAATAAGTACGTGAAGACAACTTCATTCTGTGCACATTCATTAAACAACAGGTATGATGCACCTGTTGATCCAAGTATTGTACTTAGTGTTAGAGACAAAAATAGGACTACAATCTGGACTTTGCCCTCTGAGGGGTCCTCATTTAAAAAATAATGTGTGTAATCAAATTCACATGTGTGAGATATGTTCCTATATAAAGATGCATAAAATCATGAAAAAATGAGAAAAGATAGGTAAATATTTAAGTCATCTCTTTTGGAGGATGAAAAATTAAAGCATATAATGGAAGAAATCACAAAGGAAAATCTGTAGATATTATATGGAAATACAAGTCTACTTACAAACTATTGCCAACTGAGTGAAAAGACAAAGAATAAACTGGGGGAAGAAATCCAACATATTTATTGCAAATGGAGGTTAAATATAATTTCTCTTTAAAGAGTTATTTAAATTAATTGAAAAAAATCAACTCAGTGGAATAAGCAAGAGACATGAATAGGCAATATAAGAAAAAATATAGCTAAAACAAATATATAAATATATCTAAAACAAATAATAATTTAAAAATAACAATTAAATCAATTGTTAAATCAATTGATGATATATGTTTCACTTATAAAATTACAAATATTTTTTGTTTTAAAGACAGAAATTAACCCTGATCAGGATATACTGAGATGACAATTCTAATATATTATTAATAGAAATGTCAATTAGTATAAATATTATGGTAGAATGAATAATGACTCCCAAAGAAATGAGGTAAAAAAAAATCAACAAGTATCTGACAGAGAGAGGGAGTACAAGCAGGGGGAGTGGCAGCAAGAGGGAGAGAAGCAAACTCCCCACTGAGCAGCTAGCTCCATGTGGGGCTTGATCCCAGGATCTTGGGATCATGACCTGAGCTGAAAGCAGACACTTAACTGAACTACCCAGGCGCCCCCAAAGATTTTTTTTTTTTAAGAAGTGAATGAAATGCTGTTCATAGTAGTATTGCTTCTGATGGCAAAACAGTAGAGAAAAACTGCCCAGTAACAGGGAATAATACAATAAATTATGGAGTATGCATATAAATAAATATTTTACAGTTATGGATTTTTAAAGGATTATTCAATATTAAAACTATGCCAGGGGTATGATATGAAGATATTTTTTAAATAGGCCATAAGAATGTATATATGGAAATTTTACAGAATGAGCTTCATCACAGTGTGCTATAATAATGGAAAGGTAAGGAAAACATGAATGTGCAACAATAAATAAATTATGGTCTACCACATTATAGGATATTATGGAACTATACTAGGGACTACAAGTTACTTGTCTAATATCCATTCTACTCTCTTCTTATTCCTTAACATCATTACCCCATTCTATTTGAGACTACTTGCCAGATAAAATTCTACATTACCAACCTCCTTTACAGCCAGGTGATCATGACACTACATTTTTTTTTTTAATTTTTTTTTAACTTTTAGTTTTTTATAAACATATATATTTTATCCCTGGGGTACAGGTCTGTGAATCGCCAGGTTTACACACTTCACAGCACTCACCAAAGCACATACCCTCCCCAATGTCCATAACCCCACCCCCCTTCTCCCAACCCCCCTCCCCCCAGCAACCCTCAGTTTGTTTTGTGAGATTAAGAGTCACTTATGGTTTGTCTCCCTCCCGATCCCAACTTGTTTCATTTATTCTTCTCCTACCCACTTAAGCCCCCATGTTGCATCACCACTTCCTCATATCAGGGAGATCATATGATAGTTGTCTTTCTCCACTTGACTTATTTCGCTAAGCATGATACGCTCTAGTTCCATTCATGTTGTCGCAAATGGCAAGATTTCATTTCTTTTGATGGCTGCATAGTATTCCATTGTGTATATATACCACATCTTCTTTATCCATTCATCTGATGATGGACATCTAGGTTCTTTCCATAGCTTGGCTATTGTGGACATTGCTGCTATAAACATTCGGGTGCATGTGTTCCTTCGGATCACTACGTTTGTATCTTTAGGGTAAATACCCAGTAGTGCAATTACTGGGTCATAGGGAAGTTCTATTTTCAACATTTTGAGGAACCTCCATGCTGTTTTCCAGAGTGGTTGCACCAGCTTGCATTCCCACCAACAGTGTAGGAGGGTTCCCCTTTCTCCGCATCCTCGCCAGCATCTGTCATTTCCTGATTTGTTGATTTTAGCCATTCTAAACCTTTTGATATCTCATTGTGGTTTTGATTTGTATTTCCCTGATGCCGAGTGATATGGAGCACTTTTTCATGTGTCTGTTGGCCATCTGGATGTCTTCTTTGCAGAAATGTCTGTTCATGTCCTCTGCCCATTTCTTGATCAGATTATTTGTTCTTTGGGTGTTGAGTTTCGTAAGTTCTTTAGAGATTTTGGACACTAGTCCTTTATCTGATATGTCGTTTGCAGATATCTTCTCCCATTCTGTCAGTTGTCTTTTGATTTTGTTAACTGTTTCCTTGGCTGTGCAAAAGCTTTTGATCTTGATGAAATCCCAATAGTTCATTTTTGCCCTTGCTTACTTTGCCTTTGGTGATGTTCCTAGGAAGATGTTGCTGCAGCTGAGGTCGAAGAGGTTGCTGCCTGTGTTCTCCTCAAGGATTTTGATGGATTCCTTTCTCACATTGAGGTCCTTCATCCATTTTGAGTCTATTTTCGTGTGTGGTGTAAGGAAATGGTCCAATTTCATTTTTCTGCATGTGGCTGTCCAATTTTCCCAACACCATTTATTAAAGATGCTGTCTTTTTTCCATTGGACATTCTTTCCTGCTTTGTTGAAGATTAGTTGACCATAGAGTTGAGGGTCTATTTCTGGGCTCTCTCTTCTGTTCCATTGATCTATGTGTCTGTTTTTGCATGACACTACATCTTAGCCAATGAGATAAAAGATGTTAGATGTTAATGTTAGATGTTAGATGTTAGATGGAACTTCTGAGAATATGCCCTTAAAGGTCAGGTAACTGGTAGGTTTTCTTTTTCCCATTCTTCCATTTGTGTTTCTAATGAGGGCATGGTGGCTAGAGTCCTGGCAGTCATCTCAGACTCTGTGACAAACCTGAGGATGGAAACTACATGCTGAGTCTAGTAGAACAGAAATATAAAAACATCCTGGGCCCCTAATGACCACAGAAATGCCAAAAAAGCACTAGATGGATTATTTCTGGTCTTCTTTAACATAAGAGAGATATAAACTTTTCTGGTATTCAAGCCACTGGTGTTTACTGTTATAAGCATCTAAACTTAACTAACATAATAGTTTATTTTAAAATTGTGTTTGGCAGCTGTGATCACCAAGATAGCATGGTACTGGCACAAAAACAGACACATAGACCAACGGAACATAGAGAGCCCAGATATTGATCCTCAACTCTATGGTCAAATAGTCTTTGACAAAGCAGGAAAAAATACCCAGTGGAAAAAAGACAGTTTATTCAATAAATGGTGCTGGGGAAATTGGACAGCTATGTATAAAAGAATTTTATACATAATTTCATATTCGACCATTCTTTTATACCATACACAAAGATAAACTCAAAACGGATGAAAGACCTCAATGTGAGACAGGAAGCCATCAAAATCCTAGAGGAGAACATAGGCAGTAACCTCTTCGACATCGGCCATACCAACTTCTTTCAAGACATGTCTCCAAAGGCAAGAGAAACAAAGCAAAAACAAACTTTGGGACGTCATCAAGATAAAAAGCTTCTGCACAGCCAAGGAAAACAGTGAACAAAACAAAGAGGCAACCCACGGAATGGGAGAAGATATTCGCAAAGGACGCTACAGACAGAGGGCCAATATCCAAGATCTATAAAGAACACCCAAAAAACAGATAATCAAGTCAAAAAATGGGCAGAAGACATGAACAGACACTTCTCCAATGAAAACATACAAATGGCTAGCAGGCACATGAAAAAATTCTCATCATCATTAGCCATCAGGGAAATTCAAATCAAAACCACATTGAGATACCACTTTACACCAGTTAAAATGGCAAAGATTAACAAGGCCAGAAAAAACAAATGTTGGAGAGGATGTGGAGAAAGGGGAACCCTCTTACACTGTTGGTGGGAATGCAAGTTGGTGCTGCCACTTTGGAAAACAGTGTGGAGATTTCTCAAAAAATTAAAAATAGAGCGGCCCTCTGACCTGGTAATTATAATACTGGGTATTTACCCCAAAGATACAGATGTAGTGAAAAGAAGGGTCATATGTACCTCAATGTTCATAGCAGCAATGTCTACAATAGCCAAACTCTGGAAAGAGCCAAGAAGCCCTTCAAGAGATGAATGGATAAAGAAGATGTGGTCCATATATACAATGGAATATTAGCCATCAGAAAGGAAGAATACCCAACTTTTGCATCAACATGGAGGAGATAATGCTGAGTGAAATAAGTCAAGCAGAGGAAGTCAATTATCATATGGTTTCACTTGCTTGTGGAACATCAGGAATAACATGGAGGACAGGTCATTAGGGGAAGGAAAGGAAAAGTGAAAGGAGAGAAATTGGAGGGGAAAACTAACCATGAGAGACAGTGGACTCTCAGAAACAAACAGGATTTTAGATAGGAGGGGTGGGGGAATGGATGAGCCTGGTGGTGGTTATTAAGGAGGGCATGTATTGCATGGAGCACTGAGTGTTACAAGTAAACAGTGAACCTTGGAACACTGTATCAAAAACCAATGATGTATGGTGACTACCATAACACACAAAAAAATTCAAAAAGTCAGGAAGAAAACAAGGATTATAAAAAGTTGTCTTTGGTAATATTGCCAAAATAGGTAATTCAAGCAAATGATCCCACTGATAACAAATAGAAAAGTCAGACAAAATTTTTTAAAGATTTCTTGAAGTTATGAGACTCATCTGGCATGTCTAATCTAATAGTAAGCCATTCCCATGAAATCTTAATTTTAGGTATTTTTTTGTTTTCAGATCCATAGTATCTGCTTGGAAAAATTTTTAAACTATATTTATCTGTCAAAATTCACCATCTTTCTATCAAATTTATCTATTTTTTTCTACTTTCCATAACAAATTGTAATAGTCATTTTAAAGTCCTTGTCTGGGGGTCAGGGATATGTATATCTCTTTGATTATGGATCACATTTTCCTCTTTCTTCATATGCTGCATAATTATTTTATGTATGCCAAAAAGGACAACAGACACTAGAGTCAATATTATTTTCCCTCAGAGGGTATGACTTTCCTTTGTCAGGCAGACAGGGAGGGTGACTGGCCCTTTTGAACTAATTAGGAATTGAGCTGGGTAAACGTTTTGGGTTGCCACTTTAATTAGACTAAGTCACAAAGGTGTGAGCTGTTTTGTGTTTATTATAAACTTTTCCACCTCACAGAAATTTGGCTTCTAAGTACTGGGACTAGAAATAGTTTTTATTGAGTATTTCATCCCAGTCTCCTTCCTTCAGAATCCTAGACAAAAGTCTTGTGGAGAAATATGGTGAGGGAAAATAGCTATGCACTTAGGACTCATCCAATTTCCAAGTGGCTTGTCTATCCCTGCATTAAAAGCTCCTGATTTCTCTTTCCCTCAGCAATTTCTGCCTGTCTGTGTAGAAACCTCAAATTATGACTGGACTTGGTAAAGCCCCCAGAAGAACATGGCTGCCAAACTTTGTCCATGTAGAAGGTCTCTCCCATCTCTGGAAATTAATTCCTCTAGACCTCTACACATTCACAATTTTCTGATGACTTTTGTAGACATAGATACAGAGATAGAAATATAAGTAATAAGCATATACAATTTTTAAAATGCAGGTTTTCCTAGTTGTTACAGAAAAAGCAATTTAATATATCTTAAAGGAATATAGAAGTTTCTAGAACTGTAAAATAATATAATTCAATTAAAATTTTTTGCCATCCAGAAAACTCCATGCCTACATGACTTTGTAGCTAAATTATACCAAATATTTAAGAAAGCACTGATAAATCTTATCTTAAATAAGCTCTCCAAGAGAACAGAAAAAGAGAAACACTCTCCAACTCATTTTTTGAGGCAACATAAGCTTGATATCAAACCTTATAAGGGAAATGATAGGCAAATCTCTCTCAGGATTATAATTGCAAAAACAAAACAAAACAACAAAAATTGCAAGACTTAATTCTAATCTAAGTTTATTTGCAAACAAATAAAAGAATAATACATCACATCCTATTGGACTTACTTCAGTAATTTGAGGCATTTTAAGCATTAACATAACTTCCCACATTAACAGAGAAAGAAGTAAAATCATATTGAACATCTCAATATATTCAGAGAAAAGAGTTAATAAAACTCAACTGTTCATAAAAGAACTGTGAACTCACTGCGAACATGGAGTAGAAGAAAACTTCTTCAATTTGATGAAAGTTATTTCAAAAAATTATAGGAAATGCCCTATATAATAATGATATAGCAAAGCTCTCCCTCTACTATTCAGTAACAAAATAACGATTGCCATTATCACCAATTTAATAAACATATATGAAAAGTAGCAAATAAGAAAAACTGGTAAGATTTTATACACAGAAAAATGAAGAGAATCCACAGATGGGGTGCAAATTCAGTGTATAAAAATCAATAGTATTTTTTAAACATAAATGAATAGAAAAATGAAAATTTAAATTATAGCATATATAATCATATCCAAATACATTACTTGTTTAGAAGTTGACCTAAGGATATATGTAAGGAGTCCCACACAGAAAAAAAAAAAAAAAGAACAAAAAACAAAATATTACAAAAAGAAGCAATATTCAAATGAGACGCAAGCAAGTATTTTCTGCAAAGGGTTAGATATTAAATATTTTCACCTCTGTAGGCTAGATCGTAGCAACCACCCAACTCTGCCCTGTAATGCCAATGCAGAAATGGGCAGTATATAAACAAATGGGTGTGGCTGTGCTTCAGCAAAATTTTATTTTCAAAAACAGGCAGAGGACCATATTTAGCCAATGGGCTATTATTAAATAATAAGAGGAATAAAATATATTAAGCTATAATGAAGATACAATAAACATATCTATTCTCTCCAAATTGACCTTTTCATTCAAATTTCTTACAGTCAAAATTCAGGAAGTGGGTTTTTGTTGTTGCTGTTTGATAGACAGCTACAAGCAAATTCTATAATGAAGGAAATTTACAAAGGGCAGAAGTTTGCCAATCTTGAAGGACAAGAATTAAAGGACTTTAACCAATGTTGATACTTATTTTAAAGTTTCAGTAATTAAGAGAACATGGTATTGCCAACAGACTGGATGCTTAGATCAGCAGAACAGAACAGACTTTTAATACCCTTACATATACATACAACAGGTTCATGACCAAGGTGACACTCTGAAGCACTGGAGAAAGAATGGTCATTCTAAAAAATTATTCTAAGTTATATAGATAGGAATATCATAAAAGAAAATCATTTTCATATTATGTACAAAAATCAACTAAAGGTATATACAGTATATCTAAATGTGAAAGATATAACAGTGAAGCCCCCAGAAGAAACTACAGAAGAATATCCTTAATAATTTGAGGTAAGCCAAAAGTCTTACTCAGGACATACAGAGCACTAATGCTAAAGGAAAAGACACTAAAATTAATAACTTCCATTTATCAAAGGATATTTTAGGAAAGCAAAAATGTAAGGTGCAAAGAAGCCATCAGGTGAAAAGATGCTCAACTTTAGAAAAATGTAAACCAAAACCACAAGAAGACAGCAACACACACCAGTTGGAATGGCTAAAATATAAGTGGTAATCCTAAGTGTTGATGAGAATATGGGACATCTAAAATTCTTATATAGAGCAGGTAGATTCTAATGAGTAGAACCACTCTGGAAACATATATCCTATGATGTAGTTGCTACATATATATATCAAATATACATATATATATCTCCTATTAACAATTTGATTTTAGACACACTTCAAAGAGAAATACATGTGTGCATACAAAAGAATGTTCATAGCAGCACTATTCCTGATAACCTCACACTGAACCTCACACTGAAAACCACACAGTTATTCCATGGAATACTACACAATAATAGAAATGAATAAACTACTGTCCCACATACAAAGTGGATAGAGCTCACCAACATAGTACAGGAAATAATTTGCCAGACACAAAAAGAATGTATATTACTTCATTTAAATAAATTTAAAAAAAAACAAGCAAAACTAACAATTTTTTTTTATTTTCTTTTAATTTATTTGACAGAAAGAGGTACAGCGAGAGAGGGAACACAGGCAGTGGGGGTAGGAGAAGGAGAAGCAGGCTTCCTGTAGGATGGGGAGCTAGACGTGGGGCTCGATCTGAGGACCCTGGGATCATGAGCTGAGCCGAAGGCAGATGCTTAACGACTGAACCACCTAGGTGCCCCTGAACTGTAGTATTCTAAGTCATGATAGAAACATTTGTAGAGGGAGAGAAAGTAGTCACAGAGAGAGCGTATGAAGGTTATCTGGGTATTTGCGATACCTATTTCTTGATGGGGCGATAATTACATCTGTAGTTCCTTATTATTCTTATTTATTTATTTATTTATTTACTATCCTATATTTATTATTCTTCCTTATTTTTGTTTATTGTTATTCTTTATTATTTAGTTATATGCATTCACATTATATTAAAAGTTTTGCTTATTCAGGTAAGTGAACAGTGACTGTTTCTCTAATGCATGGAACAGTGACCAAAGGATAAATAGCAATATAAAATGCTCATTTCTAGATAGAATTTATGAATATTTATTTTAATTTACATTTGTATCATTATACCACTGATTTTCTTTTTAAAAATAACAGGATTCCACATTCATCTATACTAAGAAAAAATCAGTATGATTTTTTAAATTAAAACTACTTCAAGTTTGTCAGGACTGAATGAGAGGATGTTAAGGTCATTAATCAATATGGATAAATAATAAAGGGGAAAGGGCATATTTTGGCAAAAAGAAAATCTTGAATATAGCTTAGTTTCATGGAAGGCAAAGTAGCAAAATAGAGGAGTCAATCACATAAAATAATTCAGTCAAGGCTGAAGGGATAGATTTAGGTCTTGCCAACAAAGATGTGACAGCTAACTATGAGTATGGGAGAAATTTTTAAAGGGAAATGTAGATTGTAAATCTGTGTGCCAATTTTTATCAAATATCAAAATGTTTTGATTATGAGTGGACTATCTATTCGGAGAGAAGTTTTTACTCTGGAGTAAAACTTCATTAAAAAACAACTCCATTAAAACTCCATTTTAATGTTTTCATTTACTACTGGGATGAATGTTGCATTACCTACCACATTACCTTATATGTGGTAGTTTTTATATAAATGCTTGATTAATGAAATATTTGTTTACCAAATTTGCTGATAATGTAAATCTAGGAAGAAAAGTAAACACATGGATGTCAGAATCAGAACTGAAAAGATCTCAGTGGGCTAGAAAAATGTAACCAAATTTCCAAGATAAAGCAATAGGAATAAATGTGAAGTCCCAAGTATAATTTTTAAACAACTAACCTCACAAGTATAGGATAAGAAAGAAAATCTTATTACAGAGACCTTAATGTGAACAGGCTTCAGGTTTGAAATGACACAGAGCCCAAGATAAATTCATGAGGTGTACAAGGCTACAAAAACCTAGGTCAGTTTTAGGCTATATCAATAAATGCAGTGTCCCAAACAAGAAAGTTAATAGTCCCATCAGACATTTTGCTGGCCAGAACAAACTGGAATGTTGCACTCGGTTCTGGCCACATGTCCAGGGGAAGGTAGCCAAAACGGTGAGGTATCTGGAAACCTGATTTAAAGAAGGTTGATTTTTTGGGGGGAAAAAAATAAAAACAAAAAGAAGCCTAAAAGGGGACAGGGCAACTGTCTTTGAGTACTTAAAAAGCTGTCATGTGTAAGTAGGATTTGATTCTCTATGAAACTTTATAGACCAAATAAAGAATAAGAATTTTAATCCCTCAGTTTAACATAAAGAGATTATAAGGTAGACATGGCCCAAACGAGGATGGGTTATTCACGAGATTAATCTGTCTCTGAAACTTTTTTTATTATGTTGAAACATTTCATAAAGTGGTACATTAAACAAATTTCAACAGCTTAAAGAATAATAATATTAAAATATCCATGTATTTAGTGCTAAGGTGAAGGGAAAAAAATATCAGCAGTATTTTAGAAGCCACTGTGGGACAGAAATATCTTGAATTTATATGTATCATATCTTTGTTTTTCTTAGAGTTTTCCACCTATGGAGGTTTTCCTAAATAATAGAATGTTAGTCCTGTACTGTAGGAATTAATCATGCTGATCTGTTCCTTTGCCTTGTTTTTTCCCCCTTAACTTGCAGTTTTGCACCCATACTGATGGTGGTGCATAGTGATGGTTGGATGGTTTTCTCCACTGAAGTGTCCTCCATTTGTATGGATATCTCACAATGGTACTAAATTAACATATAAAGATGTTAAATCAATATTGAATGTTAATTTAATATTTAAATATTAAAATGTGCATTTCAGCTGTACCCAGCTGCTCTTAGACAAGACCCTATGAGGAACATTCTTGTTTTGTATATGTTTCCTGGTGCACAGTAAGGAGTTTCTCTGGGTTCTAGAGAAGGAAAGAAACACTTGGGAACCCCAGACAGTTCCAAAGAAGTTGTGCCAACTGACCATCCTGCAGCATCCAATGAGAGTTTCCATTGCTTCATGTTATCACCAGCCCTTGGTATTTGCAGACTTTTAATGTGGTCCAAATGGTGTGTGAAATATATCTAATTGTGATTTTAATCTGTTATTCCCTTAAAGCAGATAAGGTTGAGTAGATCTATGTTTATGAACCATTCATGTTTCATATTCTATGTAAATCTCTTTATAGTTTTTTGTTTGCTTGTTTGATGATTGGTTTTCTATATCTCTACTGAGTTCTTCTCTTTCTTTCTGATACACAGCTACTAATCCCTTTTTTATTGTTTAATCTGCTCCTGGAATGTATCTTGCTGTTTTGCATTTGTTATGGAATTTTTAAATATTAATTTAACATCTTTAAATTTTAATTTAGTACCATTGATCTGTCTTTTCCTTTAGGGCCTACCTTTATTTAATTTTTAAAAAAATTAAAAATACATTCTTCATTATTGAATCCTAAAGTGTTCTTTAGTTTTGGCTTTGGCATTTAAATCTTTATTCAATCTAGAACTGATAGTTGATTATGGTATATGGTAGGAATTCAATTTATTTTATCATTTTCATATGATAATCATTGATATAAAAGGTTACATTTGGTAATTATTTTTATACGTTGAGTTGAGTGTGAGGACTCCCTTTGCTCTTCCATTTGTTAATGAGTTCCCCCTGCATATATATCACCTACGTGGCAGGGAAAGACACACACACACACACACACACACACACACACACCAGCTTTCCTCTTCAGGAGCATGGGGTTTAGTTTCTTGGGCATATGCTCTACAATATATATTTTAAAGCCAGCTTATCCAATACCATAAAAATAAAACAGTACAAGAAATCCTACCAAGGTTTTGTAGATAATTCCTTTTAATCTGTAAATCAACTTGGAGAGATCTGACAATTTATACTACTGAGTTTTCCTATCCAAGAACATTACCCACTTTAATTCCTCACAAACTCTATTATGCATTTATGTCATCATACCCAATAATAAACTTTAGTGTATGACTTTTGTATCTAATGGTCTCACTCCATGCATATTAATTATAATAAGATTCCTTTAGAATCCTTAGAATCTTCCATCTAAACAATTTTTACTTCATTTTGATATAAAAAGAAATGTTTCCAATATTTCATGGTTAAATATAACGCTTACCATAGCATTTTTGCAGATCCTTACATTAAATCAAGATTCTTTTACAAGTTTGCAAGGAGTTTTTATTTAAAATGGATATTCAGTTCCACCAAATGCTTTTTTTTTAACCTACTTAGTATTTTGTCATTTGGTTTCCCCTCTCTGCTAATGTGATAACATATTTAATCTTAGACTATCATTGAGATAAACCTACCTTAGTCATGGTTATCTCTTTTATATATGTCACTGGATTTTATTTGCTATTATTATTGTGTCCATGCTTAATAATAACACTGACATAATACTTATCAATAGTCTTGTCTGATATCAAGGTAATATTAAACTTATTAGATGCACTCGGGAATGATCTTTTTTGTCTTCCTCAAGAGTGTATATGAGTTTAGAATTATCTTGACAATTTAGTATCACTTGCCCATAAAGCCTTCTGAGCATTATACTTTCTTTATGGAAACATTTTTAAACTCCAATTCAACCTTCTTAATGATTCCATAATTAGTCTTATATTTCTTCTTGGGTCAGTTTCAAAAACTGTACTTTTCTGTAATTTATTGACTTTACCTAGGTTTTCAGATATTTTGGCATAGGTTGTTTATAATATCCTCCTAATCTGCATAACATCTGTCCCCTTTTTCATTTCTAATGTTGCTTATTTGTAATTTCCGCCAAATTTTTCCTGATTAATCTTGTCAGTGTTTCATTTATTAGTATTCTTCAAAGAACCAACTTCTAGTTTGATGGATTTTCATTGTATTTCCTCAGTTTTCATTTTACTATTCTGTTATTATTCTCTCCCTTCCACTTTTTTAGGATTATCTTGCTATTCTAACTTTTTTAAGTTCAATGCTTAAAGTACTTGACTTACTAATTTTGAGCCCTTCTTTAAGGCTAATAATTGCTTTCTAATACCACTTCAATTACATAACAAGATCTTGACAGGAGTTTCATTATTATTAAATTCTAATTATATTCCAAATTTGTGATTTATTCTTTGACCTATGAGTGTATTTAGTAACATATATTTTAAATCCAATCATTTTGTTCATATTTTTAGGGAATTAATGACTTCGGTCCTGATGGGACTGTGATTAGATAATATGGTATTTATGCTGTCAGCCCTTTGAAATTTGTTGTGGTTAACTTCATGACATTGCGCATAATCAGTTTCAGTTTTCATAAATATTTTAATAATTTTTAAATATTTTATATTTTATATTATATTTTAAAATAGAAATATTTTATATGTGCTTGAAAAGAATGATTCTTATTTAATTGTTGGATGCAATATTCCATATAGGTAAATTAGACCATTTTGCTGATTTTGTTGTTCAAGGCTTCTATACACACAAATATAAAATTATTTTAGTTGGCTTATGCTATCGAAGACAGAGATACAGTACAATGTCAATGGTTTTGTTTACATTTCTCCCTGAAATTTTGTCAGTTTTTAAATTGGATTTTTGAGCTAATTGTGTACATAAAATTTGAGAATGTATTTCCTAAACTTATCCTTTCATCATTTTTTTTGTATTTCTCAAAATCATAAGTAATTCTTTCACCTTCATGCATACTTTGGATGATACTGATATAGATATTGATAGAGCCACTTCTTTTGATTAGTATTCGACTTGAAGTCCAGAGGAGTTGAATGACAGGCCCAAGTTCACACAAATAATTCACAGAAGTAGAGCTAAAAACCCACACTTCCTGACTCTCAGTCCAGTACCCTTGCTATGGGACCCAACAGAGTGAGCATGATGTGGTCCAGAGGGCAGAAGGGAATCAGAAGAGAATGAATGGTATGTGCTAACCAGCAATGGGGTATGAGCAGGGACAGCTATAGAGGAGGAATGAAGGTACCAAGTTTGAATTTTTTTGACAAGGTGTGATGACAAACTAGGATTTAAGGAAGCCTATAATTTTAACAATATTCAGGAGAGAGAAAAGGAAATGAGACTGTTTAGGAGGGTCCTTGCTCTTCAAATCCCATATAGTATAATGAGAAACTGAATCAAGGCAGTGGGAATGAAGAGAAAGGTAGACTCAAAAGCCACCTTACGGCAAAAATGACACTTCAAATGACTTCATGGATTTTAGAGATTTTAGAGATGAAGAAAATCGTAGAGTCAAAGATCCTACCTCATTTATGTCTGTTGTACCCTGACAGCTTCATTATTTCTTAGGTTAGAAACCCAAGTTGGAAAACAGTAGTTGGCCTAGAGGAAGAGAGAAAATAATGAGTTTTCTCTCCATGCAATGAGTCTGCTATTTCTAGGAGACAACTGAAAATAGAGGACTAAGAACAGACCCAGATCCAGACCAGCAAGGTTTTTTTGTTTTCTTTTGTTGCTGATGCTGAAGGAGGCTACTTGCATGGAAATGATAGTTGAATGTTTGGATTAGGCTCTATGTTTCTTAAACATTTCTGTTTTTAGGGCACCTGGGTGGCTCAGTTGGTTAAGCAACTGCCATTGGCTCAGGTCGTGATCCGTGAGTCCCAGGATTAAGTTCCACATCAGGCCCTCTGCTTAGCAGGGAGCCGGCTTCTCCCTCTGCCCCTTGCCCCTTGCCCCTCTCATGCTCTTCTCTCAAATAAATAAAATCTTTTAAAAAATTTCTGTTTTTAGGGCACCTGGGTGGCTCAGTGGGTTAAGCCTCTGCCTTCGGCTCAGGTCATGATCTCAGGGTCCTGGGATCAAACCCTGCATCAGGCTCTCTGCTCAGTGGGGAGCCTGCTTCCCTCTCTCTCTGCCTGCCTCTCTGCCTACTTGTGATCTCTGTCTGTCAAATAAATAAATAAAATTTAAAAAAAAACAAAACTTAAAAAAATAATAAAAAAACCTCTGTTTTTAAACAAAAGGTATCATTTTTTTGGCCACAATTTTGAAATTAAAAATGTCTGTAATTTATTATTGTTATCTTTTAAAAACTGATATCAAAGATTATGGAAGCATGAATAAACTTCTGGACTACCCAGGGTGCTTTCTTGGACAACTACGATACTCCTGGTTGCTCTTGAGCACCACTACATCAAAAAATAAGGTTTATTGCTGCAGAACTTTAAAATTCCTTGTAGACCTCCTCTTAAAGTAGCGACAGGGCTCAACTCTGTTTAATTCACAACCATTAAGATCAAAGCTTTAAGTGGTACATCTGCTTGTGTAATTATCACTAGTGCCAGAATACGGCTTTGTGAATTTGGTCACAATGAACTCTGAGGAAATAAGCAGCTGGAAAGGCTCTAAGAGCTTTCTCCCCAGAAGTTTAAAAAACTGTACTCAACCCAGTGATTTTTTTTTTTCAGTGAGTTTGGTTTTGTTTTTTGTTTTTCCAACTGGATATAATAAAAATGTCTGAGATTTTGCTACATAATATGATCTTTCTGGAAGGGTCAACACTAATGTTTTTAGGCCAGTTCAGCAGGCTTGAGTTCAATTCTGAAAGTGTGTAAGTTTCAACAGGATTCTAAAAAATCCACCCAAAAGAGCCAGCATTTGTCCATAGATTATTTATGCTGACCTCTTCCACTGGTAGAATAGGGAAGTCCTGGAGGAACCATTTAGTTGTCTGCGTATCAATTGTAAAATACTTAGCAACTCTGAAAATACAAATTCAAATCCCCACAAGGCCCACTCGGCCCTCCTGCAAGGTACATTCATGGAGTATAATGCTGTCTGCTAAAGAAGGCTTCAGGATGACTTTTATATTAATACAGAGCACAAGGAACTCTGTTTTTTAAGATCCCAAGCCATTTTTGATATCAGGAGAGGCCTTAGTGCTCTCAGCCAAAATTTCTGGGACTCAGCTAAAGTTTTGGAGCCATTGAAAACTTGGCTATGTATATGTAATCTCAGATTAAGAATAAAAGAAACATTTCTTTTATTTAAAATATCAAAATGTATTGAATATCTAGAGTAAATGAAGGGCTTAAAAAATGTCTCCCCACTACAGGACTAGAAGAATCTATACTGGCCAAGTTTTCACCTCTGAACTTCATATAGAACCATGAACCATTTCCAAAATTTTCAGTAAATATAAAGTTCTTTAATATTTTTTTGGAGGAAGAGGTTTTCTTCTGTTTGTTTCACGGAGAAACCTGCTAGCTGTCCATGTTTATCTTAAAGCACCCTTTCTTGCTAGTCTCATTTCTCATGCAAGAACAGATGGGGCATGAATGAAACTAACTGGCATTCTCCTAAAGACTCTCTCTCCCTCTGTCTCTGTCTCTGTGCATTTTCATGTGTGGTTCCTCCTGCTGCCAAGGTTGACATATCCCACATTCTCTTTTAGTTAAGTCCTAAGGATCCTTTAGCACTCAGCTGAGCTATCCCTTCTTCCAGAAATCTCTGGAAACCCTAACTGTCCTTCTCCTTTGACCAGGTTAGGAACCTTCCCCCAACTTCCACAGTCTGTCATTAACACTCCTCTATGTATCTCGCCTTCCAGCGAGAATTCCTTACATACAGACTGCCTTATTTGTACCTGCAATCCCAGCACCCAGTTTAATAAATATTTGTTATAAGTGCATAATGAAGCCCTAGCAAACGATTCTTTCACTCATTTGGCAGAAGTAAAAAAGTGGATCTTTTAAAGTGGTTAACAGATTGCATTCATTCATTTATCCATTAAAAGATATTTATTGAGAAACACTTCTGTGTCTGGCACTTTAAACACAGAAGGCTGAATGATGAGCAAACCAAAAATTGTCCCTCTTCTCATAAGCTTGCATTCTAGTGGGGGAGACTTACTACCAAAAAAAAACCCAAAGCAAACAAACGAGTAAATCTATAATATGATGTCAATTAGTGTTAAGTGCTATGAAAAAAAAAAAGAAGAAGAAGCATTCAGAGGCAGGGATAGAAAGTGAATGTGTGAGGTGGGGTGGGAAGTTCAGAAAAGTCCTTTCTGACCTGAATAATGTGAGTGAATGAGAGCTAGCTGTGGAGAGAAGGGCATTCCAGTTAGGAGAACACCATGCGAAAGGATTCTGAAATGTAAGCACATTTGAATGGTGTGGAGAGCAAGGAGCCCACAGGGCTAGAGCAGAGAGAGTGAGGGCAGAGTGGTAAGAAGATGGCTATAAAGGTGGCTATAATGAGCTGGACACAAAGAGCTCAGACCATCCCTCTTAGGAACGTAGCATGGGCTGCTTATAACGCAACGGTGAAGGGACCCATTTGAAGGGTTTGATAAGAGGCATGATGTGGTCTGATATAGATCTGATCTTAGAGCACACTGGCTGCTAGGTAGAATTGGAAAAATTGGAATGTAGGAGCACAAAGAAAACTATAAGGAAGTTTTTAGAGTAATTCGAGCAAGTAATGATGTTCACTTTAGCTAAGGTGACCACAGTGGCGGTGGTGGAAAGTAGTCAGTTTTCAGATCAGTTTTGAAGGCAGAGAGAATAGAATTTGGCTTTTAGTATTGTGAAATTATGTTTTCAGTTTATTACAAAGTAAATTAGGATCAGGCTAATCCTGTGATTAATTATAAAACTAACAACACACACAGACACATATGCATAAATATACACATATCAAACTAATACAGCTAATGACACAAAATACAGGAAGCCCTTGGTTTGGTGTGATCTGAGGTACCATTTTCAGATGTCAGGGGTGACTTAGGACAACCCCTGAACAACTGCTCCAAATGAGCCACCTGTGGATGCTCTACATGATTAGTGTACAACAACGGTTTGTCAGCATCCCTTCACACATGCATTGACCTATGTGAGCCTGAAAGTTAGTGTGCCTGTGGGAGTTCTTCTAGCCTTCCACTATCACAAAACCCTGGTTTGGTGTCAGCCCAGAGAGCCTGAGCTCCCCCAACCTCCACTTCAGAGATATGATGGAAAGAGGAGAGGCTTGGAGTTTGAGTCTTGACTCTGCCACCAAACTAGCTGAGTAACCTTGGATTAGTTAAGGATAGTTAACTTTTCTGAACCTTAGTTTACTCATTTGTGAAATGCAGATGTGTAACAAACATAAAGAGATGCAAAGATATTCTTCCCCATTCAGCCTCCTGTGCTTCTGGACCTCATTCAAAGTCTTTCCCAGAAAAGTATGGCATCAAGGTGACTCTGGCAAAAACCACCAACAGGGACATCAGTGGCATATTCAACATTCATAGTCATGTCCATGGTCAGAATCTGTCTCTGCTATAAAGACCTTTAGCTTGGAACTACTCCCATCTAGTGACATCACTGGGACCCCTTGCTGTCTCTGTAACAGAGTCCAACAGACAGCTTCTAGTCTCGACTTTCCATTAAAATCCTTGGCACTCTTAAGGGTAATAACACAGTCAGCATGGCAATCCACACACAGATGATAATGATGTCTCAGAAAGGAGCCATCAAACTGAGATGTTTTCAAGATTTGGTAAGTCAGTCTCTTTTCTTTATCTTCCCTTTTGGTCACTGAAGAGCTAAAGCCACTTTAGTTTCATTAGTTTTAAAGTAGCATTTTAGGATAAAGGCTAAAATTGCTCCAGTGGGAAGGAGAGAAAGAGAGGATAGACAGGACCCAAGGGTTGTGTTGAGCAATGTGTCAATACAAACAATGGAAATCATCAGCAGACACTGAGGGCAAATTGCTTTCATATATAGAAATTATACCACAATAAAAGACTGATAGATGCTTACACAGCTGTGGTTATTAGGGCTACATAATTGCATTTGTTCAAAGCAAATAATGGAGTAGCAGCAGGCTCAATATGACAGGCTTTCAGACCTTACCAACAATAAAGAAGGGACAAGTACCAGATAAGGCAATAAAGTAATTAGGGAAAAAGAATAAAAATTGAGCCCTGGGTTGATGTGACGGAGGGGAAGTGATGTGAGGAGGTTTTTAACAAGGCAACTTTTCTAGTGTTTCAGGTGAATTCTAAAAAGCTAACAGGTTAACAATTTTCAGAGAATTTTATAACCTATATGTAATTGAAGTGGTGTTTGTGAGTCACTTGTTTGGTTTTCACTGAAATTTGGAATTTGGACTGTGTAATGATTGGTGTCAGAAGGGAGATGGCACATGCAAAGAGTTGGCAACTTGTCTTCTTTAGAAGGGGATACTAGGAGCCCAATAGATCATATAACCTAAAAACTTCTTTCCCAGCAGTGCCTTAGAATGTATAATTTGGATAAAGTGTATTATTGGAAATGGTGGTAAAGGACGAACTAAAATAAGGTTGTGTTTTCTTTTCTGTTGACATCATCTTTTAATACACCCCCTTGAGTAAAACTAGCCTCTCTCTTCTCAAGAAAAAATGGGTCTTCTTCCTTTCCTTGGACAAATTTTACCTGAGCAATAGCATTTGGTTTTGATAAATATACCCTTCAATGCCATAAGAAAGGCAATCACTGTATTTACTACATGTCTCGACCTTATATGATTCTGCAGTGCTACCCATTGAAAGTACCAAGAAGATGAACAACTTCACCTATTATATAAAGTTGAATATTATCATATAGTGATTATTACATAGTCATTTTTACAAATTTGTGGCAAAAAGTGACCCTATAGCTATTGTTAAAAAGTTATTGGAATTATCAGCCAACCAACACTAATTCAGGGAATGTTATAACCCCCTGACTATAATCCCCTGATTATATTTTCTGCAAGCTCTATTTGAGGCCCTATGACATCCTTAAAAATGTCTTGTTTCTTTGGAGCCTGAGAGTCCACTGGTAATAGAAGAGTTAATCATGAGTTTGTAAAGCTTAAAGTCGTCACAGTCTCATTTGCGTCTTTTTGTTCAACAGAAAGAGACTTTTTGAGAAAGTTTGACTGAAATTTATGATAATTACATTTGAAGATTAAAATAATTTAGGGTTTTGAAAGGTTTAAAAATTATACACCATATTGGGCCTCACATGATTATGGCTTCCTCCATATCATTTCAGTCGGGTGTTGAAATCCATTTGATGTGAATGTAATAGTCATTTTAATGGATATTGTTAATTCCTTATTTTCAGCATAATAGATAAAGGGGATTTTAATTAAATTCATTGTGTGAGCACTTATCAGGGTAAAAAGGTTCACAGAATTATTATTTTTCTGGCATAACATGTAAAGAACATTGGAAAAGGAAGAGAACAATATCAAAGTGTGGCTGGCATGAGAAGTCAAGCTAGCTTCATCTCCTGTGTGGATGATTTGATGAGGCAGGCTTCAAACACTGGAAAGTAGAGCCTTGAAACCATAGTTTCCATAAGGGACCAGCATGATATAACAACATTGCTTTCTTTCTTCTTCAAACGTAATGGCACTCTGGAGGTCAGAGCTCAAGTGTCCTCAAAAATCTCAATAGAGAGCCAAATCCCATATCCCATTAGCACTCAGCTAGGAAAATAGCAAGAAATGGCAGGAGCTTTTGTCTCAGTGGTTCTACTTCCCATGCTAGTTCATAAAACTAGAAGATGGGCTCTCCCTCAAGGTTTTAGGACATTCCTGGTTATAATCCTTGGATGACTGAAGTCATTGGCCTGGTTACAAAAGAGCTATGACATTGTGAAGGATAGCAATCAGGGAATCAAAGGCCCAACAAGAACTGCTGAGATGGTGAGTTTGTTTTGGTAGAAGAGAAAGGCCTGAATTATTTATTCTGTAGAATTTTTACAACATATTATCGATTGACATATCTCTTTGGGTCATTAAGCTCAGAAACAGTGGCCTTAGCTTACTACTCACAAAACTTTGTCATAAATTCCTCAGTGTTGTTAGACTACATTTAAACAGCATAATCATTAAATGTAAAAGTAGACTGGGAGCTTCCACTGGAAAAAAATAGTTAAAACAGTTCCAAGCAGCAGCCATAGCAAACGAACCCTGCAATAAATGAACTCACTATCCTCCTATCTTTAAAGTTTTGAGTTAGGATGTTAAAATTAAGTCATGCAATAGGTGTGTACACACACACACATAATATGGGTATGCCAGTAGTTTTCTCTGGGAAGAGGAATTATATGTGATATTCTTTTCTTTTCATATGACTATATTAAATTATAATATTCATTATTTTTTAAAATCTATACAAATACTTGACAAATTGAAAAAGTAACTAACTTATATACAAAGGTCTCTCTCTCTCTCTCTCCAACACTTGTGCATATATATATACTTATATATCACTTTTCCCAAACCAAATCCAATTCCTTACACATTCAACATTTATCCTAATAATCTTTTCAAGATTTCAAAGCAGTTGGTGTGCGGAGGAAGGCATAAAACATAATTCCATCACATTTTTTAACTTTCTCAAATTCAGTGAAAGGGGTTAATATATATTTTGGAGGGAGAATTTCTACTTCTAACATGAACTCCATGATATCACTCTTTCTTTCTTGATTAAAATTCTCAGGGGCTCTTCTTGCCAACCTCCTTGCCACATTTCTCAATGTTCACCATGTGGCTTCTACCTCCCACCCTCTCATCCCTTAAAACTCTTCTCCCAAATCTCACTAATGACATCCTAATTACCCAACTATGGAATCTTTGCTCATTCTTTCTCTTCTTTGATTCTTCTGCTTATTTGATACTTTTGTACTTCCTCCTCTTCCTTTAGAAACCAAAGGTAAATGGATTTCATTACTCAACACTGTGGTCATTCTTCTCTAATTCCAATGCCTATTCCCATCTTTCCTACTTTCGGTGGGTTTTCTTTCTTTGTTTCACCCACTCTCACTCTCTTCTAGGCTCTGTTTTCTCCTTCCACTCCCCATGTAAAAGCTATTTCCAAATCTGTTTCCAGTCTTCATGTCATTTTATTTCTATAACATTAATTAAAAACTTTCTATATATTTAACACTGTGTTAGGCCCTGGTTTGAACTGAAAACAGAGTGATGTGTATACAAAGGAGAAAGTGGCAGATTCTGCTTATAGAGGAGTCTGGGATGACCTCTGCTAGGAAAGGATAACCCTCATAGGTGATAATAAGAGATTTAAGTTCTTAGACTTCATCCCATGGATGAAGAGAAATTGAGGATGTTTAAGCCAGGAAGAAACACTGATTTACATTTTAGAAAGATTAGTGAAAGCAATGGAGGAAAATACTCAGCTAAAGAGGAGAAGACTTACTGGAACTGTTGGCTGGGTGAGAACTGATTCAGGCATGACCTAATTAAGCATCGATGACGATGGAGAAACAGAGATGGACAGACATGAAGAAGTGGTGAAGAGTCAGCGTCAAAGAGGTAAAATCTATAGGAATTGACACTGATTCCATATAAAAAGGAGGGAGAGAAAAAAAGGAAACCAAGATGACCCCTAGGATTCTGAACAAACAGGCAATATAAGAAGTCATCTACATTGGTGGGAGAAACAGTGGGTTGGGTTTTAGAAACAAAGAGATTGAGATATCTCAGGGGAATCTGGGGAGTATTGGCTAGATGTGTCTGGACTTTTTGCTTTGAATTGGAATATGATGTGATACTGCTAACTATAAGAGAGTCCAATCATATGATTATAATGGGAAATTGAGGAAGTTAGGGAGAAAGAACAGAATAAGGAGAAAATAGTACCAAAGTAGAGTCCAGGAAGTATCAGCACTTAATTGATAAGCAGAAGAAAAGTCTGCAAAGGAAAAAGAAATGATTGCCAATTCTATAAACCTACCTGCACTGGCAGTCATATTCCCTGTTTTCCTTTCTGCTACAAGTGAAGTATCCCACTAGTATTTCCTGCCCTCTCAAGCAACTGTGCAAATAACTCTAAAATCTGTATTGATTAGTCAACCTCTCTGGTAAACTCCTTAATAACACTCTCCAAATCCGAACCAAATCTATTTTCTTTCTTACACAGACCCTGATTTTTACTTAATCAAAATTACACCTTTTCTTCAAATTATTGTATTCGCTATTCTGCCCTCTGCTTTTATTCAGACTGCCCTCTCTTCCTGGGATTCCCATATACTCCAGACCCAGCATCTCCACCAGCCATCATTTATCATCCTAATCATGGCCTAAGAGAAGCTAAAAAGAGCCCACACTGAGGTCACTACCATCAAAGGGTAAAGAAGGGAGAGTACTAATATTTATTCAGGATTTATTCATAACTAGAACTGTGCTAAGCTGTGGATATGTGAGTGCTTGTGAATAAATACCATTTAATCTTCATGACAACCCTAAAAAGTCCCTTTTATATAAGAACATACTGAGGTTCATTCATGACTTAATGAATATTTATCCAATAAAAACCTATATTATTTGCTAGGCACTCTACTAGTAGCTAATAAGCAATGGTGAACTAAACAGAGCCTCTAGGTTGCCCCTATCAAGGGTTAACAATTGTGGGAGAAACAAATATTAAAAATATAATTACAGAAATAATGTATAATAGAAAGTTGGAGGAAGGGCCATACAGCAGAAGGATCAGGAAGATAATTCAGGAAAGCAGGCCTCTTTTCTAAGACAGGAACACTTTAGCTAACACTTCAACAATGAGTACCCAGGTGAAAGGAGGAACAACGATGTGTGAGGCAAAAGAAAGAGACTATTAAAAGTGTAAAGAACTAATGAAGGGTCAGTGATGTTGGAGGGGTTGAAGCAAACTGGAAAGAGGTGCTCCTTGAGACTGGAAAAGTAGGCAAGGACAAGATTTTGCATGCCCTTGCAGGCTGTGTTCAAGAGTTTAGATTTTAGGGGCACCTGTGTAGCTCAGTTGGTTAAGTGGTTAAGCGTCTCTGCCTTCAGCTCAGGCCATGATCCCAGGGTCCTAGGATGGAGCCCTACGGGGCTCCCTGCTCAGTAGGGAGTCTGCTTCTCCTTCTCCCACCTGCCATTTTGCCTGCTTGTGCGCTCTCTCTCTCTCTCTCTCTCTCTGTCAAATAAATAAATAAATAAATAAACCAATAAAATCTTAAAAAAAAAAAGTTTAGAAAAAGAGTTTAGATTTTACTCACCAAGCAATTAGAAGAGATTGAAGGATTTTAAGAAGCACAGTTACATATGGCTAGCTTTAAAACAAATCAGGAAAGCTAAATAAAGTAAGTCATCCATTTAATAAACGGTAGAGCCAAAGATTAAATGCTGGGTCTGGTGTGTACTATTTGCAGGAAGCCTGTAATCTCAGTCCAGACCCAATCTGAAAGGTCTGACCCTCCTCTTGTTTGGTGTGGGTGGTCTCAATCCAGATTCTGGTGCTTCTTGTTCAAATGCAAAGATTTAGCTGACAGTCTGAATTACAGAAACTTTCCCTTGGCATAGGGAACCCTAGGGCTATCCTTCAAGGGATGGGTGCCTCAAAAAAACATCATCTTTTAGTAAAGGCAAACTTGTGTGCCTTTCAACTCAGGATCATCCCCTAGAATGACGTTTGTGGTTCAACAAGGTGTTTGGGAGGGTGCTGCTGCTGTTAACATCAGGTCTGTCATTATCACGGTTTCCTAGAAATACAGCTAGCTAACCAAAGGCAGCACAGGGTGATGGAGCCTGATTCCCTAGGCTCCAAATCTGGTTTCACCACTTATTAGCTGTATAACCCTGGGCTAAGCCTGTTTTCTCATCTATAAAATGTGGATGGTGATAATAATAATAATAGTACTTAACTCACAGAGTTGTGAGGATTAAATGAACTCATATATAAAGCACTTGCAATAGTACCTAGCACAGAAAAAGTGCTGCCTGACACCTGTTGTAGTCATCAGCTAGACCCCAAGACCTGACCTTTACTGCCCACCTACTTGTTCTCGCTGATTTTTGTCCCCATTTTTCCTGAAAATCTTTTTTCTAGCTTATCTCTTAACTCAGGCCAATGGAAACAGAAACCACCCTCAAGAGATTGTGTCTGTCCTGACAAGACCTTCAGCCAGCCCAGGCCATCCAGACCAGTTAGAATGTAAACCCTGACTCGTGTCTGCAAAGATGGACCATTGGAGTGACCTCTAGAATGACCAACAACTATCTTTACCTCATCATAATACTAAAATCTCCATCCAAGGAGGAGCACAAGCCTCATTTACATGACATATAATGTATGTAAAGGCATGTTTCCTTAAGGTACGTTCATGGCCTTATACCCACCTCTGCATAGATAACAAGCCTTCTCTATCTAAAAAATTCATCCTAACCTTAAATAAAAGGAACCTATTCATGCCTGCTCAGAGAGTCATGGCTTTGGAAGTTCTTCCCTCCGATCTCCTTATATTTGCTGCAAATGACTTTTACTTCTGTGACAACTCCACATGATAGATCTCTGACTCACCAAGGAGTGAATGAACTCATGTTGTGTGGGTTAGATTATTACCAATAGTTATGAAGGCATTCATAATTTAAGGTGTTTTTTTTTAAAAAAGATGCATATACTAGACTGCACTTTTAAGGTAGAGAATCCAAAACAAAGAGAATATGTTCTTTCATATCTCTACTGTAATATGATGCTTGTGTCTGCCATGCTTCACGACCAGATTGATGCTACTGTCCCTACATGAGAAGTAGGAAAGCCCAGGTAAATGGACTCTGTTCCATCTGGAGTCTGGTAGAAAGAATACCCTCACAGTACCACTTCTGAAAACACAGTGGCTGGCAGGGTCTGAAAGCTACCCAGCAAACTTCTGGGACTGTTTCTTGTGCTTATCAAATCAATAGCCACCAATAAGGAAGAGAAACAAACCTTAGAGACCGTATCAGATTGAATACTTCACTAAGGGGACAACTCGTCAAAAGATTCTAACTAGATTCTAGATAAATTACACAAATAATATTATAAGTGGCCTCCATACCTAATCCCTGCAAGAGAGAAAGCAGAGCTGAGGGGAGAAGGGCCTCCCTGATCCTACTGCTACATGGAAGGAATGCAAAAGCTTTGAATCCATTGGTAGTTTAAATGGCACGAGTCACTCTGGTTTATTGCTGCCATGTTTTGCCAAATGTTGAATCTAGCCTTAAATTGATGTACAGGGAGGAAAGGAAGGGAAACCTCAAAAAATATTTATAAAACGAAGAGAAAAAAGTGTAGAAGAAGGGGAAAGTAGATAAAATCATGGTAACTTAATTTGGTGGGGGGGCAGTGAAGGGCTGTGGCAAGGAAGGGAGAGTAACAAAGCACAAGCATACACTCTCTACATACTGCAATTGAAAACTGACTTAAAGAACAACAAGGAGGGAAGGATGCTGGGGAAGAAGAGAGTGGCAATATCCCCTCCAGCCTGATGCCACTGTGTACATGAGGTGAGAGTGAGATCAGAGACCGGCTGACATGAAGGTGAGGTCTGAGATTCAAATGTGCACTTTGGAAGTCTGACCTCCAGCTCTACGAATTCAACTTCCCATTTGGAATGTTGACATTGTAGCCAGAATTGCACCTATCTTGGGATTTTGTATATATATTTCTAACGGATGGTGTATGAGTGGAGTAGGTGGTAGGTGCTTATTTTTGCATATTTAAAATATTTCTAGTAAGAAAGTAGTTTAGAAAGGTTGAAATGAAATTACATTTATAAAACTATTGAAAAATGAAAGATGAGGGACACCTAGGTGGCTCGGATGGTTAACCGTCTGCTTTTGGCTCAGGTCATGGTCCCAGTGTCCTGGGCTCAAATCCCACATCAGGCTTCCTGCTTAATGGAGAGCCTGCTTCTCCCTCTGCCTACTGCTCCCCCTGCTTGTGCCTGGGCTTTCTCTCTCTGACAAATAAATAAGTAACATCTTTAAAAAAAAAAAAAAAAGAAAGAAAAATGAAAACTGAAATGAAATAATAATTTTTTCATTACAAAAATGAAATTACAACTACAAAACTATTGCATGAGATGTACCCATCAATTAGAAGATGCTTCACAATTCCAAGACTAATAACACATGAGGTAAGGGCTGGAGGGAGAAGGAGTAGTCTGATGTACAGTCACGAAGCACAGGACTTGTGGACTGCCTCAAACATCATCAACCACGAACAGAGCAGTACCTGTAATTTTTCTCTTTTTAAAGGCTTTTTAAAAAATTAGACATGGGGTTTTCTTAGAGAAAGATACCCTTGGCTCATTTTTCCTGTTGCCTTTGTATCAGGCAGCTTCCTTCAAACATGTCTAAGCAATGAATGAGTTCCTTTCATGGTTTATTTGGAAATCTGATACAAGTTATGGCAATACGATTGAACCAAAAAAAAAAAAAAAGTCCTGAGACTATATGTATTACAATAACTAGTCCAAACTAAAAATGGGTTGGAAAAGATAAGCTAAAAAATGCTGAAGGATCACACAATTCCTTGTGTGACCCATTTGTTGATTTTAAATGAGAAAACAATTCTTTAAATATCTGCTATCTTAACATTTTATTTTACTTATTTAGAATACAAAGCAATAGGAATTTATAAACTTTGGAAAACTTATTATATAAGTTATATTATAAACTTTGGAACTATGACCAAAATTAAGGAAAAATATTAAATCTTCCATAATGTGTCTACCTAGATAACTGTTAACCTTTTGACATGCGTGCTTATATTTTTCATGGATATATTTATATAACTTAAATAAAATTGGAATTATCTTTATATATCATTTTATAAGCCTTTCACTTAAATTAACATCTAAATTATTACTCTTCTAAATTATCTTTTTTTTTTTTAAGATTTTATTTATTTATTTGACAGAGAGAGATTACAAGTAGGCAGAGAGTCAGGCAGAGAGAGAGGAGGAAGCAGGCTCCCTGCCAAGCAGAGAGCCCGATGTGGGATTCGATCCCAGGACCCTGAGATCATGACCTGAGCCGAAGGCAGTGGCTTAACCCACCAAGCCACCCAGGCGCCCCCTAAATTATCATTTTTAATAACTACATAGAATCTCCTTATTGCTAAACTTTAAATTATTCAATCAATAACTCCTTGTAGGTCATTTCAATTGCTTGCAATTATAGTAATATTGCAATAAGTATCCTTGACATAATTTTGGGAATATATCAGATTATTTCTTTATACTAATGACAGGGAAGAGTTATTAGGTTGAAGAATATAAACATTTTTAAGACATGAGATATATATTGTAATTTGTGCCATGAAAGTGTACCAATTTGCCTTTCCACCAATAATATAATCTACAGAGATCAAAAAACAAACTACAAACCCTCAAGTTAAGGTTACATAACAGTTTTGCTTCCAGTTAGAACCAAACAAGAAGATGGCAAAAACAAAAAGTTATAAAAATAGTAAGCATAGTTCTTCTTAAATTAGTGAGTATATAAACTTGATACATTTAATTAGGCACTCATTCTAATACTCCAAACTTTAAAAAAAAGAATCTCACGTAGTCTTTTAAAAACATGGGAAAGAATGACTCAGAAAGGCTTTGGAGAGAGAGAGAAGTGGGTTCTAGTCCTAGTTCTCCATTAAAAAAATGTGGATTACTGGAACTCTGTGAGTTTAAGTACATTCCTATGTGAAATACATAGGCAAACTTCTCAGGGCTGTTGGGAAGACTATAGGATATGATGAATGCAAGTTTCTTAGCATAGTGCTTAATTCTTAGTAGGTCTTCACTCCTAGAAAATCTTCCATCTCTTTTAAACATGTTCCATTCATGGCATTTTTTCGATACCATGGGAATATGCTAGTAAATTGTTGAAATGAATGTAAAAACTTTTGTGCCCATTTGTTTGTTAATTGGCTTTCTTTTCAGCAGGCAATATTAAGAGAGAGGCTATAAATTCTGACATAAATATTTGAGAGAAAGTTTCATTCATTCAATGTTTTAAAAATTGAAATTACCAATTCAAACCAGAAAAATGCAGCAGATGCCAACTGTGTTATCTAAACTCTTTCTCCATTACATCTCTGTAGTTATGAAGGCCTTTTCTTCAGGGAATCTGCCCACTAAACAGCCATCTTGGTCTCTTTGTCCTCATGTTTTCATGTATTTTCCACATCTTCCCTAATGACTAATCTTTCTCATAAAGCCCGTGCATCCTGAGTTCTTCCTGTCTGCTCCATTTTGTGATTTAAATTCTATCAGGCAGGATGGGTGGGGGGCCAAAAATCTTATAATGAGAGACACTGAAGAATAAAGTGGTAGAGACTTGTCTAACACACTGATGAATAGCTAACATAATTGACTCAAACATATGAACAAAAGAAAGTCATGAGAACTAAAAAATGTGTGGGCATTGAAATATTTCATAAACAAAGGATTAGCCCAATGAGTCACAGAACCATGCTGTCTGAATATGAGAATATGGATCAAGAGAGGAAAATAGATGAATTTTCACCTTTTGCTCCAGAGATTTTTGTTGTTGTTGTTGTTGTGAATAGATTAAGCTTTAACATGTTTAAAATTCTAATACTGTGTGTAAGTGTATGTGTTTATGCATGTTATCTTGTTGGCATTTAATGTTCACTGCAAAATTACCCTTGGAAATCAGCATCCCATTCAAGAAAGCTACAATTGACTAAATGTTCAAACTGGCCCCGGCAATGGCACAAAAATGAGTGCATTTCAAAGGAGAATGATTGTTCTTTAGGTTTATATAAAATAAGGGATTTTTTAAAGGAAATTATTATGTTATTGCTATAAACCGAATGTTTTTGCCCCTTCCCCCAATTTATACGTTGAAGGTTAATACCCAATGTAATCATATTGGGAAGTGGGTCCTTTAGGAAATAATTTGATGTAGGTAGGGTCATGCAGTAGAACCCTCTGATGGGATTGGTGTCCTGTGAGTACGTAAAGAGCACAGAAGGAGAAAACAACAATCTATGAACCAGGAAGTATGTCCTCATCGGACATTGAATTAATTGGTATCTTGATCTTAGACTTCCCAACCTCCAGAACTGTTAGAAAGTTCTGTTGTTTAAGCCACCCAGTCTATGATAATTTTTGTGGTAGCAGACTCAACTGATTAAGACAGTTGTCAATGCTGGTAAAGTTTGCCACAATACATCAATAAAGAAAAGAAAAAATAATAGGGTAAGGGATTTATTCTATATGATTATTAGAAAATAGAAACAGGTAACATAACATTTTTCCAGTGAAGTTTGTTTTAGTTTATTATATAAACCAAATCATACACTTGCCAAACCTCACAGATATTTTGAAGGTAAAAGTAGAGGCCATACCATATCCCCGGACCCAATATTGTATCTCTATGTTACCAACATATTGAGATAGTCTACTTAAAAAAAAATCTATTGGCCCCATACTTGAATGTCTGTTTTTCTCAATTGTCAACTATAATTTAGTTCCAGAAGTTACCCAAAGATGCAATTTATATAAATGATTAAAATCAAGATAATAGTCCTGAGATGGTTACCCATCCCAAATGTTTAATCTTGAATAGAAAACACAAGTCTTGTATCTGTGCATGGGTGCACACCACTGGTATCACCCTTTTTTTTTGTTGTTGTTAAGAGAACCCTTACTCTGTTCTTCTAGAAAATGAAATGTGTTCAGAGAAGGTAGGAACCTCCTCAGACATTATTGTTCCAAATCAATCATAGAATTCCATTTCTTTCTACCAGTAATTATTTAGGAATAAACATCTGAACTATTTCTAGCCAATGAGACAAGAGGAGTGACCTAAAAACAAAACCATCCAAAGGTGGCAGGATGGAAAAGTAAAACTCTATGTCAGAGCACACATTCTTCTAATACTGAATGAATCCTAAAATTCAGCAGCTTTAAACTTCTTGTGTAATGATACAGCGCATGTTTCTGTTTTGTTCTTTAAGCTACTTTTAATTAAATATTTTGTTACTTGTAGCTGAAGTTATCATAAGTTGTAACTGGTGGACATTAGACAGTATTGCCAGAAATGATCATAAACTGCCAATCTACTTAGTCTCTGGCCGAGTCTTTTTCTGTATCATTACGTCTTTGTCCATTACATTCTTTCCATCTAGAGTGCCCTTCCTCTCTTTCTTCCCTGAGCAAATAGCTCAATATCCCTTTGTAATGCTATCATACATTCCCCTGCAAGAATAAAATTACTCTATTACCTCTGTTTCTGTATAATTTAGCCATTGTAATTATTACTACTATTGTACAATTCTCAAACAATATGTTTATTGTTATTTATTAAAGCTAAATGCTTTACATGTATTACATCTTATAGTAGATTGTTTTCTTTGTTCATGAATATTTGCTTCTCACTAGAGAAGCTGCTCCTAGAAGACAGAGTGTTCTTCCTTATCTATTGACTTTGGGCTTGACATTATGCCTTGATGTGTAATTGGATACAGATGGAGAAGGAAGGTAAGATGTATTAGAATTCTCCAGAGAAACAAACAGAATGGATAGATGGGTGAATGGATGGATGGATGGATTGAGAGATATTATAGGGAATTAGGTCATGCAATTATGGAGACGAAGAAGTCCTGAGCTTTGCTGTTGGCAAGCTAGAGGCCCTAGAGAGCCAATGCATGACTCCAGCCTCCAAAGCCTGAGAATTAGGAGAACCAATGGTGTAAGCCTCAGTCCAAATGTTGGCGGCTCGAAACGCAAGAAGAGCTGATGTTTCAGGTCAGAAAAGCCTCACCTCCAGCTCCAGCAGCCAGGGGAGTTCCCTCTTACTCAGCTTTTTTGTTCTAGTCAAGTCTTCAACTGATTGGGTTAGGTCTGTCCACATTACCGACAGCAGTCCACCAATTCAAATGTTAATCTCATCCAGAAACACTCTCACAGACACACTCAGAATAATATTTCACCAAATGTCTGGGCACTCTTTGGCCCAGTTAAATTGACACATTAAAATTACCCATCACACAGTATTCCCTCATGTAATAAATATACACTCAATGTGTTAAATGCCTACTCTGTGCTTGAAATAAATCTTCCTACTAGCATCCCTGTAGTAACTGAATTTTCATATTTCATCAAAGAATTTTAAAAGTAAAGTGATCTTAGAAACTATGTTATTCAACTGAATCATTTATACAGGTAAAAAAAGTAAGGTTCAGAGATATGAAGTGGCTAGCTCCAAGCAACTTAATTTTACTGGTATAAGATAGAGGTAAGACTAAAGCCAAGGTTGAGAGGAAATGCCCTTTCCATTATACTACAGGGGTTCCACTGCTTCTGAGTACTTGATGGTGAATACCAATCCCAGAATAAAAAAGAAATTAATAGACATACATAGATAAGTCTTGTGAAGTGTTTATCCTGCTGCAGATTTATACGCACAAGCATTTGTGAACACAGGGAGAGATAAATGCTTTATTACAGCTTCTAAGCAATAGTAAAATACATTTTAGATATAAAAGACAAAATTCCCATAGATAAAAATGCATCCTTTGTAGTTTTTCATCCATTAGAGGAGAATATAATAAAACACCCAATTTCTATTCCTGAATGGAGTATTTCAGAAGTTTAATTTTTCTTGCAAACATGCAAGTAACCCAATGATGTTCATCTAAAAATGAGGGCAAGAGGTATTAAATTCATCAGCATATAAATGACTTTTCTAGAATGTAAAGATGGATCACAGTGAAAGACAGCCATGATTTCAAATATTATTATTTACCAAGGAAAAATAAAGTCAAGTTTTTCATGCCATCATTTACAAACTATTTCACTGAACTATTCTTATATTATCACTTTCTGTTTTATGATTTTCCCTCAGAGAAATTAACTAAAAAATAATGTGTATGACTCAATATTCTTCATATCCTAACACATTTCTTCTCTCATTTCCCTAAACAATCCTGTTAGTAAAAAAAAAAAAAAAAAGGTAATTGACCCACACCAAATAAATGTAAATGGCACCAGCTCAGAGTGAATTTCAAAATGGCTGTCATCTTGTTTCCATGCCATAGAAAACATGATGTAACCACAAAGGAAAATAGGAATAAATGCCAGTAAATGCTTATATACTCTAGTTTATTTTTAGTACATTGATACATAGATAGTTGAGGACTATTATTTCATGATCCCTTATGAACTGTTAATAAAAGTATATGAACAATCAAAAAAAATCTCTCCTAAACTGACTAAAGTTCAATTGTTTATTTATCCACTCAACCATTTATTCAACAAGCATGTCTTGTTAGACTAACAAAGGTTCGATGCTAAGCCTGGTACTATCAAATATTTTAGAAGCTGAATTGATAAAGCGTAATAACTGAGTGGCTAGGGATAGAGAAAGAAGAGCTATATGAGTGCAATATGGCTCCTCCACTTAAAGAGGGACAGAGTTCTGGGAAGTCTAAGCAAGTCCAGGTATATCATAACACTCTATGGAAGCAAAGTAAGAGGAGCATTATCTGCCTGACAAAGATTCAGATTCAGGTGGCTACTCAGAAGATCTGATACTTGAGAACTATCTTTATCCAGTAATGAAGAAGAATGGGGTTATTACTGTGAGTGTGAAGAATATCAAAAGTCTTAGAGGTATAAAACAGTAATGAATACTGTTTTTCTGAAAATAAATAAATTGGGGGAAAAAAAAAAAAAAAAAAAAAAAACAGCAATGTAGTTTTTGCTGAACAATGAAGAGCTCAAAAAGAAAGTAGCATGTGCAGATCTGAAAGACAGAACTGGAAAAGTAGGTTGGGGCTGATCTACATATGCTGATACATTTAAATATGTACCTTCACTATTGGGGTTAACACTGAAAGTTTTTACACTGAAATGTGACAAGATTAATCATGAGCTCTAAAAAACAGTAGTAGGAGGAATTAAAGAGAGACCTCAGTCAATGGTAATAGTTAGGCAAATATGACCCAGGAAAAAAATGATGAACACCTGAAGTAAACAAGGGAGGAGGGGGATTCAAACACACAAGTGGATCCTAAGTACCTGCAAAGTCTGTATTTGCAAATACTCCTACTCA